>NC_053024.1:650335801-650533339 GCF_003073215.2 Triticum urartu | reverse complement strand
ATGCTGCTATAACCTTATGGAAAAGAAATATGCTAAACCTAGACTTATTAGATGGGTTCTCTTGCTACAAGAATTTGATTTGCATATTATTGATAGAAAGGGAGCTGAGAACCCCGTTGCAGACAACTTGTCTAGGTTAGAGAATGTTCTTGATGACCCACTACCTATTGATGATAGCTTTCCTGATGAATAATTAGCTGTCATAAATGCTTCTCGTACTACTCCATGGTATGCTGATTATGCTAATTACATCATTGCTAAATTCATACCACCCAGTTTCACATACCAGCAAAAGAAAAAGTTTTTCTATGATTTGAGACATTACTTTTGGGATGACCCACATCTTTATAAAGGAGTAGATGGTATTATTAGACGTTGTGTACCTGAGCATGAACAGGAACAGATCATACGCAAGTGTCACTCTGAGGCTTATGGAGGGCACCACGCTGGAGATAGAACTGCACATAACGTATTGCAATCCGGTTTTTATTGGCCTACTCTCTTCAAGGATGCCCGTAAGTTTGTCTTATATTGTGATGAATGTCAAAGAATTGGTAATATTAGTAGACGTTAAGAAATGCCTATGAATTATTCACTTGTTATTGAACCATTCGATGTTTGGGGCTTTGATTATATGGGACCTTTTCCTTCCTCTAATGGGTATACACATATTTTAGTTGTTGTTGATTACATTACTAGGGTAGAAGCTATTCCAACTAGTAGTGCTGATCATAACACCTCTATTAATATGCTTAAAGAAGTTATTTTTCTGAGGTCTGGAGTCCCTAGATACTTAATGACTGATGGTGGTTCCCATTTTATTCATGGTGCTTTTCATAAAATGCTTGCTAAGTATGATGTTAATCATAGAATTGCATCTCCTTATCACCCATAGTCTAGTGGTCAAGTAGAATTGAGTAATAGAGAGCTCAAATTAATTTTGCAAAAGACCATTAATAGATCTAGGAAGAATTGGTCCAAGAAACTTGATGATGCATTATGGGCTTATAGAACAGCATATAAAAATCCTATGGGTATGTCTCCTTATAAAATGGTTTATGGTAAAGCTTGTCACTTACCTCTCGAACTAGAACATAAGGCATATTGGGCTATCAAAGATCTCAACTATGATTTCAAACTTGCCGGTGAGAAGAGGTTATTTGACATTAGCTCATTTGATGAATGGAGAACCCAAGCCTATGAGAATGCCAAACTGTTTAAAGAAAAGGTTAAAAGATGGCATGACAAAAGGATACAAAAGCGTGATTTTAATATACGTGATTATGTATTGCTATAAAACTCTCGTTTAAGATTTTTTGCAGGCAAGCTTCTCTGTAAATGGGAAGGTTCTTACGTTATCGAGGAGGTCTATCATTCCGGTGCCATAAAAATCAACAACTTCGAAGGCACAAATCCGAAGGTGGTGAACGGTCAAAGAATCAAACATTATATCTCAGGTAATCCCATAAATGTTGGAACTAATATTATTGAAACCGTAACCCCAGAGGAATACATAAGAGACACTTTCTGGAATGTTTCAGACCCTGAAAAGGAATAGGTATGTGGTACGGTAAGTAAGCCGACTCCAAAACAGTCCTACTGGCATTTTTTTCTCCGTTTTGGAATATTTAAGAAAATAGGAAAATAAGAAGCAGACCGGAAAGGACACGAGGCTTCCACGAGGGTGGAGGGCGCGCCCCCTGCCTCGTGGTCACCTAGTGTGCTCTCCGAACTCCATTTTCTTGCACGATACTTCTTTTCGTCGGTAAAAATTCACTATAATCTCCCGAAGGTTTTGACCACCATATCACGCGAATATCCTCTGTTTTTGTTTCGAGCTGTTTCTGCCGCAGATTTAGAGCAAGATGTCTTCTCAAGAGTCAGTCAGGGAGAGTCGGGTGTCTCATCCGACACCAGGTCCAGGGGCAAACAGCGATGCCTATCACTTTGGGCCCTCAACAGAGGAGGAGATGGAAGCTGACTTGAAAAGGATAGATTCCATGGAGGAGGATCAAGAAGTTACTTCTCGTTTCCGGGAAGGATTCACGATGAGGAACTACAGAGCTCAACTATTCCAAACTCGGTCATCCCTTCCAATGTTAGATTTATTTCTTATGAAAATATGAAAAAGAGTGTTACTTGTTCTCCCGCAGCTATGCAACATCCTTGGGTGAAAGGAGCTTTAGCCGTCACGGGCAAGCTCCGTAAGGAAATAATGAACCTCAAGCAGCAAGTCAATAAGCTCGAGGAAGAGAATCGTATCCTGAGAGGCATCATCGCCAAGAATATCATCACATCACCACCCCCGAAGAAGAAGACATAATCACATGGGTATGGGCACTCCCCTTGGCAACTGCCAAGCTTGGGGGAGTGCCCCAGTATCGTATCACCATCACTTTTATCTTTACCGTTTTTCTTAGATCGATCCTTTTGATAATATCTTGATCTAGTAGACTAAAGTTTTAGTATGATATAGTTGTGAGTTTTTCTTTATGATCTTCTTGTGTCATCGAGTCCGTGAGCTATATATAATAAAGATTAGTGTTGACTCAAGGGCTTGATTATTTTGCTATGATCTTGAGAGAATAAAATAAAAGAGAAGAAATAAAAAGAAATAAAGAGATCATATGGATGTTATGGAGAGTAATGAGCTCACATATAAAGAGTATGATGAATAAAAGTTGTTGAGAGTTGACAAACATAGTTTTGGTCATCATTGAAATCAATAGGAAGTAATAAAGAAAGAGAGGTCTTCACATATAAATATACTATCTTGGACACCTTTTATGATTGTGAGCACTCATTAAAGTATGATATGCTAAAGAGTTGACGTTGGACAAGGAAGACAACAAAAAGGGTTATGTTTTCTTACATCTGAGATAAATTATATTGTCATGGATCATCCAACATGTTGAGCTTGCCTTTCCCTCTCATGCTAGCAAGATTCTTTGCACCAAGTAGAGATACTACTTGTGCTTCCAAATATCCCTAAACCTAGTTTTGTCATGAGAGTCCACCATACCTACCTATGGATTGAGTAAGATCCTTCAAGTAAGTTGTCATCAGTGCAAGAAATAAAAATTGCTCTCTAAATATGTATGACTTATTAATGTGGAGAAAATAAGCTTTATACGATCTCGTGATATGGAAGAAATAAAAGCGACGGACTGCATAATAAAGGTCCATATCACAAGTGGCAATATAAAGTGATGTTCTTTTGCATTAGGATTTCGTGCATCCAACTATAAAAGCGCATGACAACCTCTGCTTCCCTCTGCGAAGGGCCTATCTTTTATTCTTGTCTTATACTTCATGCAAAGAGTCATGGTGATATTCACCTTTATTTTTTACATTTTATCCTTTGGCAAGCACAATGTGTTGGAAAGATCCTGATATATATAGCTAACTGGATGTGAGTTTTCATGAACTATTATTGTTGACATTACCCTTGAGGTAAAACGTTGGGAGGCAAAACTATAAGCCCCTATCTTTCTCTGTGTCCGATTAAAACTTCATACCCATAAATATTGTGTGAGTGTTAGCAATTGTGAAAGACTAAAAGATTGTTGAGTATGTGGACTTGCTGAAAAGCTCTTATATTGACTCTTTCCCATGTTATGCTAAATTGCAATTGCCTCAATGACTGACATTAGAGTTTGTTAGTTTTCAATGAAGTTTATGATTCATACTTGAAATTGTGATTGAATTGTTACTTTAGCATAAGAGATCATATGAATATATATATACATATATATATATATATGTTGCTGTTCTAAGAATGATCATCATGCCCTCATGTTCGTATTTTATTTTTATCAACACCTCTATCTCTAAACATGTGGACATATTTTTCAATTTCGGCTTTCGCTTGAGGACAAGCGAGGTCTAAGCTTGGGGGAGTTGATACGTCCATTTTGCATCATGCTTTTATATCGATATTTATTGCATTATGGGATGTTATTACACATTATGTCACAATACTTATGCCTATCCTCTCTTATTTTACAAGGTTTACATGAAGAGGGGAATGCCGGCAGCTGGAATTCTGGGCTGGAAAAGGAGCAAATATTAGAGACCTATTCTGCACATCTCCAAAAGTCCTGAAACTCCACAGGAGCACTTTTCATAATATATTAAAAATATTGGGTGCAAGAAGTATCAGAGGGGGGCCACCCACCAGCCACGAGGGTGGGGGCGCGCCCTACCCCCCTGGGCACGCCCCCTGCCTCGTGGGCCTCCTGGTGGCCCTCCGATGCCCATCTTTGACTATATGGAGTCTTTCGTCCGATAAAAAATCATAAGGAAGATTTCGGGAAGAAACTCCGCTGCCACGAGGCGGAACCTTGGCGGAACCAATCTAGGGCTCCGGCAGAGCTGTTCCGCCCAGGAAACTTCCCTCCGGAGGGGGAAATCATCACCATCGTCATCACCAACGATCCTCTCATCGGGAGGGGGTCAATCTCCATCAATATCTTCACCATCAGCATCTCATCTCAAACCCTAGTTCATCTCTTGCATCCAATCTTTGTATCCAAACCTCAGATTGGTACCTGTGGGTTGCTAGTAGTGTTGATTACTCCTTGTAGTTGATGTTAGTTGGTTTACTTGGTGGAAGATCATATGTTCATATCCATTATGCATATTAATACCCCTCTGATTATGAACATGAATATGCTTTGTGAGTAGTTATGTTTGTTCCTGAGGACATGGGAGAAGTCTTGCTACAAGTAGTCATGTGAATTTGGTATTCGTTCGATATTTTGATGAGATGTATGTTGTCTTTCCTCTAGTGGTGTTATGTGAACGTCGACTACATGACACTTCACCATTTTTGGGCCTAGAGTAAGGCATTGGGAAGTAATAAGTAGATGATGGGTTGCTAGAGTGACAGAAGCTTAAACCCTAGTTTATGCGTTGCTTCGTAAGGGGCTGATTTGGATCCATATGTTTCATGCTATGGTTAGGTTTACCTTAATACTTTTGTTGTAGTTGCGGATGCTTGCAATAGGGGTTAATCATAAGTGTGATGCTTGTCCAAGTAAGGACAGCACACAAGCACCGGTCCACTCACATATCAAATTATCAAAGTACCGAACACGAATCATATGAGCGTGATGAAAACTAGCTTTACGATAATTCCCATGTGTCCTCGGGAGCGCTTTCCTTCATATAAGAGTTTGTCCAGGCTTGTCCTTTGCTACAAAAAGGATTGGGCCATCTTGCTGCACCTTATTTACTTTTATTACTTGTTGCTCGTTACAATTTATCTTATCACAAAACTATCTGTTACCGACAATTTCAGTGCTTGCAAAGAATACCTTGCTGAAAACCGCTTATCATTTCCTTCTGCTCCTCGTTGGGTTCGACACTCTTACTTATCGAAAAGGCTACGATAGATCCCCTACACTTGTGGGTCATCAACTGGCAACCCATGTTGGACAAGGTGAGGCATTGCTTGCCGGGGTGGCAGAGGGGGCTGATTTAGAGGCCCGGAAGATTAATCCTGGTGCAATCCGTCGTTGCGGCTGGGTCGGTGCACCATCTTATGATCACGGAGGCACCGGAGTGGGTTCTAGAGGATATGAACAAGTGGATGAGATCCTTTTTCTGGGCCGGCAAGGACAAGTGCAACGGCGGGCAGTGCCTGGTACCATGGGATAAAATTTGTCGACCTAAAATCTTTGGTGGGCTGGGCATCAAGAACCTCAAGTGTCATGCGATTGCGCTTAGAGTAAGATGGGAATGGCTCAAGAGGACCGATGGCCAACGCCCATGGCAAGGATTGCCATTGATGAAGGATGATGATGCTAAAGAGGTGTTTGACACTTTGGTCAACATTAGAGTAGGTTCGGGCGAGCGGCTGCTTTTCTGGAAGGACAGGTGGATTCACGGAGTGGCGGCAGTGGACATTACACCATTGTTTGTCGCCTTGGTCACGGCCAGGATGGCAAATAGACGCATGGTGCATCAAGCACTTGATGGCGCTAGCTGGACGCGGGACTTTGAGGCAAACACCTCCTTCACGGCCCTCATATAGCTCATGCATCTTGCTCATGCGATTAACATGGCAGCGAGGGATCCGGATCAACCAGACAACTTCACTTGGCCGCTCACGACGATGCGCTTACCAGATCACCCACTGCGGATTGCACTTGGAGAAGCTGGGCACCGCTCAAATGCAAGCTATTCATATGGATTGCTTTACAGAACAGATTGTGGACGTCGGACAGGAGAGCCAGGAACGGGTTATAGGACCAACCGTCGGCTTGCTATACGTGCTTGCAGGCGGAGGACAATGTGGAACACATCCTGGCAAACTGCACCAACGCTCAGGAGGTGTGGCACAGAGTGTTCGACCTTCTTCACATTAACATACAAGGGCCACTGGAGGCGGACGAGTTCATGGGGCGGTGGCTCGCTGCGCGCACGGGTTTCATTGGGGCTGACCGGAGAGGTTTTGACACGATGGTGACGGCAGTAGCATGGACCTTGTGGAAGCAGAGGAACGCGAGAGTATTCAATAGGGCCAATGAGCAGAAGACTGTGTTCGACCTTCCATTCATGATCCTAGATGAAATTGTCGAGTGGAAGATGGCGGGGGTGGGCGTAGGAGGACTACAACGTTTTGTGAGAAGTTAGTCTAGGATAGTGAGGCATTGGTGTCACGTGTGTTGTAACGTCCTTCGTGTTCGCACCTAGGACACAATCTTGTAATTACACTTCTCTTCTATAAAGCTATGGTACGCCTTTGGTGTACTCTCGAAAAAAATTACTCGTAAAATAAAAATGATTCCTCCCCGTGACAGCTGGGACCGAGCAGCTATATCTTCGCACGCAAGGAAGTGTGTCCTTATCCTCCCTGACTGCTAGGACCCACTCGGCCAAAGCGTACGTAGTGTTGTATGTCTGGTCGCGAACATGCACATACATACTGGTTGATCGGTCTCTTTGCAAGTATGAACCGTGGTCGAGTAAGTAGCGGCACGTGTCGTTGTAGAGCACACAACATAGCAGTTCATGTAGTCCTGTCTTGTACACGTACGTACAGCCGTAGGGCAAAAAATACGGCACGTACGTACATACGGGCAGGGTCTCAAGCACGTACTGGCGCATATATACGGACGGCCAGGGCTTGTGTACATGGAGAGGCAACAAACGGCAGCAACGGCGTCCTGTTCATCGAGCAGCGAACCAGCTGGTGATGGAAATATGCCCTAGAGGCAATAATAAAGTTGTTATTTATATTTCCTTATATCATGATAAATGTTTATTATTCATGCTAGAATTGTATTAACCGGAAACTTAGTACATGTGTGAATACATAGACAAACTGAGTGTCACCAGTATGCCTCTACTTGACTAGCTTGTTAATCAAAGATTGTTAAGTTTCCTAACCATAGACATAAGTTCTCATTTGATTAATGGGGTCACATCATTAGAGAATGATGTGATTGACTTGACCCATCCGTTAGCTTAGCACGATGATCATTTAGTTTGTTGCTATTGCTTTCTTCATAACTTATACATGTTCCTATGACTATGAGATTATGCAACTCCCGAATACTGGAGGAACACTTAGTGTGCTATCAAACGTCACAACATAACCGGGTGACTATAAAGATGCTCCACAGGTGTCTCCGATGGTGTTTGTTGAGTTGGCATAGATCGAGATTACGATTTGTCACTCTGTGTATCGAAGAGGTATCTCTGGTCCCTCTCGGTAATGCACATCACTATAAGCCTTGCAAGCAATGTGACTAATGAGTTAGTTACGGGATGTTGCATTACGAAACGAGTAGAGACTTGCCGGTAACGAGATTGAACTAGGTATTGATATACCGGCAATCGAATCTCGGGCAAGTAACATACCGACGACAAAGGGAACAACTTATGTTGTTATGTGGTTTGACCGATAAAGATCTTCGTAGAATATGTAGGAACCAATATGAGCATCCAGGTTCCGCTATTGGTTATTGACCGGAAGTGAGTCTCGGTCATGTCTACATAGTTCTCGAACCCGTAGGGTCCGCACGCTTAACGTTCCATGACAATCGGTATTATGAGTTTATGTGTTTTGATGTACCGAAGGTAGTTCAGAGTCCCGGATGTGATCACGGACATGACGAGGAGTCTCAAAATGTTCGAGACATAAAGATTGATATATTGGACGACAATATTCGGACACCAGAAATGTTCTGGAGAAGTTTTGGATAAAACCGAAGTGCCAAACGGTTACTGGAACCCCCCGGGGGAACTAATGGGCCTCATGGGCCTTAATGGAGAGAGAGAGAGGGGCGGCTAGGGCAGGACGTGCGCCCCCTCCCCCTTGGGTCTGAATTGGACTAGGGAAGGGGGGCGGCGCCCCCCCTTTCCTTCTCCATCTCTCCCTCTCCTTCCTCCCCCCTCTATTCCTTGTTAGAAACCTACTAGGAATAGGATTCCTATTCCTAGTACGAATCCTACTTGGGGCGCGCCCCTATAGGGCCGGCCGGCCTCCCCCTTGCTCCTTTATATACGGGGGCAGGGCACCCTAGAACACACAAGTTGATTGTTTAGCCATGTGCGGTGCCCCCCTCCACAGATTTCCACCTCGGTCATATCGTTGTAGTGCTTAGGCGAAGCCCTGCGTCGGTAACTTCATCATCACCTTCATCACGCCGTCATCCCGAGGAAACTCCCCCTTGACCTCAGCTAGATCTAGAGATCGTGGGACGTCACCGAGCTGAACATGTGCAGATCGTGAAGGTGTCGTACCTTCGGTGCTAGGATCGGTCGGATCGTGAAGACGTACGACTACATCAACCGCTTTGTCATAACGCTTCCGCTTTTGGTCTATGAGGGTACGTGGACAACACTCTCCCCTCTCGTTGCTATACATCACCTAGATAGATCTTGTGTGTGCGTAGGGATTTTTTTTTGAAATTACTGTGTTCCCCAACAGTGGCATCTGAGCCAGGTCTATGCGTAGATGTTATATGCACGAGTAGAGCACAAAGGAGTTGTGGGCGTGAGTATATACATATTGCTTGCCGTCACTAGTTGATTCCTGATTCAACGGTATTGTTGGATGACACGGCTCAGACTGACATTACGCGTACGCTTACGCGAGACTGGTTCTATTGACGTGCTTCACACACAGGTGGCTAGTGGGTGTCTGTTTCTCCAACTTTTTAGTTGAATCGGTTTCAATGAACAGGGTTCTTTCTGAAGATCAAGAAGCAATCACTATACTACGTTGTGGTTTTGATGCGTAGGTAAGAATGCTTCTTGCTAGAGGCCCGTAGCAGCCACGTAAAACTTGCAACAACAAAGTAGAGGATGTCTAACTTGTTTTTGCAGGGCATGTTGTGATGTGATATGGTCAAGACGTGATTATATAAATTGTTGTATGAGATGATCATGTTTTGTAACATAGTTATCGGCAACTGGCAGGAGCCATATGGTTGTCTCTTTATTGTATGAAATGCAATCGCCATGTAATTGCTTTACTTTATCACTAAGCGCTAGCGATAGTCGTAGAAGCAATAGTTGGCGAGACGACAACGATGCTTTGATGGAGATCAAGGTGTCAAGCCGGTGACAATGGTGATCATGATGGTGCTTTGGAGATGGAGATCAAAGGCACAAGATGATGATGGCCATATCATATCACTTATATTTGATTGCATGTGATGTTTATCCTTTATGCATCTTATTTTGCTTAGTTCGGCGGTAGCATTATAAGATGATCTCTCACTAAATTTCAAGGTACAAGTATTCTCCCTGAGTATGCACCGTTGCTACAGTTCATCGTGTCGAGACATCACGTGATGATCGACTGTGATAAGATCTATGTTAACATACAACAGGTGCAAGCCAGTTTTGCACACGCAGAATACTCGGGTTAAACTTGATGAGCCTAGCATATGCAGATATGGCCTCGGAACACTGAGACCGAAAGGACGAGTGTGAATCATATAGTATATGATCAACATAGTGATGTTCACCATTGAAAAGTACTCCATCTCACATGATGATCGGACATGGTTTAGTTGATATGGATCACGTGATCACTTAGGTGATTAGAGGGATGTCTATCTAAGTGGGAGGTCTTAAGTAATATGATTAATTGAACTTTAATTTATCATGAACTTAGTACCTGATAGTATTTTGCATGTCTATGTTGTTGTAGATAGATGGCCCATGCTGTTGTTCCGTTAAATTTTAATGCGTTCCTAGAGAAAGCTAAGTTGAAAGATGATGGTAGCAACTACACGGACTAGTCCGTAACTTGAGGATTATCCTCATTGCTGCATAGAAGAATTACGTCCTAGAAGCACCGCTGGGTGACAGGCATGCTGCAAATTCTGCTGAATGTTAAGAATGTCTGGCAAAGCAAAGCTGATGACTACTAGATAGTTCAGTGTGCCATGCTTTATGGCTTAGAACCGGGACTTCAACGACGTTTTGAACGTCATGGAGCATATGAGATGTTCTAGGAGTTGAAGTTAATATTCCAATAAGTTCTACAGCTGCAAAATGGAGGAGAATAGTTCAGTCAGTGAACATATACTTAGAATGTCTGGCTACCACAATCACTTGACTCAGCTGGGAGTTAATCTTCCAGTTGATAGTGTCATTGACAGAGTTCTTCAATCACTGCCACCAAGCTACAAGAGCTTCATGATGAACTATAATATGCAAGGGATGGATAAGACAATTCCTGAGCTCTTCACAATGCTAAAGGCTGCAGAGGTAGAAATCAAGAAGGAGCATCAAGTGTTGATGGTCAACAAGACCACCAGTTTCAAGAAGAAGGGCAAAGAGAAGAAGGGAAACTTCAAGAAGAACAACAAGCAAGTTGCTGCTCAAGTGAAGAAGCCCAATTCCGGACCTAAGCCTGAGACTGAGTGCTTCTATTGCAAAGGGACTGGTCACTGGAAGCAGAACTACCCCAAGTATTTGGCGGATAAGAAGGATGGCAAAGTGAAAGGTATATTTGATATACATGTTATCAATGTGTACCTTACTAATGCTCGCAGTAGCGCCTGGGTATTTGATACTGGTTCTGTTGCTAATATTTGCAACTCGAAACAGGGGCTACGGATTAAGCAAATATTGGCTAAGGACGAGGTGATGATGCACGTGGGAAATGGTTCCAAAGTTGATGTGATCGCCGTCGGCACGCTACCTGTACATCTACCTTTGGGATTAGTATTAGACCTGAATAATTGTTATTTGGTGCCAGCGTTAAGCATGAACATTATATCTGGATCTTGTTTGATGCGAGACAGTTATTCATTTAAATCAGAGAATAATGGTTGTTCTATTTATATGAGTAATATCTTTTATGGTCATGCACCCTTGATGAGTGGTCTATTTTTACTAAATCTTGATAGTAGTGATACACATATTCATAGTATTGAAGCCAAAAGATATAAGTTTAATAATGATAGTGCAACTTATTTGTGGCACTGCCATTTAGGTCATATTGGTGTAAAGCGCATGAAGAAACTCCATGCTGATGGACTTTTGGAATCACTTGATTATGAATCACTTGATGCTTGCGAACCATGCCTCATGGGCAAGATGACTAAGACTCGGTTCTCCGGAACAATGGAACGAGCAACAGACTTATTGGAAATAATACATACTGATGTATGCGGTCCGATGAGTGTTGATAAGGTGACTGTATACTCTCGAAAGAAGTGAGTGGGAGGAAAGTAGAACTTGATGAGGTAACTGTACCTGCTCCCTTATTGGAAAGTAGTTCATCATAGAAATCAGTTCCAGTGATTCCTACACCAGTAAGTGAGGAAGCTAATGATGATGATCGTGAAACTTCTGATCAAGTTACTACCGAACCTCGTAGGTCAAGCAGAGTAACATCCGCACCAGAGTGGTACGGTAATCCTGTTCTGTAAATCATGTTACTTGACCATGACGAACCTACAAACTATGAGGAAGCGATGATGAGCCCAGATTCCGCAAAATGGCTTGACGCCATGAAATCTGAGATGGGATCCAGGTATGAGAACAAAGTGTGGACTTTGGTTGACTTGCTCGATGATCGGCAAGCCATAGAGAATAAATGGATCTTCAAGAAGAAGATTGACGCTGATGATAATAATACTGTCTACAAAGCTTGACTTGTTGCGAAAGGTTTTCGACAAGTTCAAGGAGTTGACTACGATGAGACCTTCTCACTCGTAGCGATTCTTAAGTCCGTCTGAATCATGTTAGCAATTGCCGCATTTTATTATTATGAAATTTGCCAAACGGATGTAAAAACTGCATTCCTTAATGGATATCTTAAAGAAGAGTTGTATATGATGCAACCGAAAGGTTTTGTCGATCCAAAAGGTTCTAACAAAGTGTGCAAGCTCCAGTGATCCATTTATGGACTGGTGCAAGCCTCTCGGAGTTCGAATATACGCTTTGATAGTGTAAACAAAGCATATGGTTTTATACAGAGTTTTGGAGAAGCCTGTATTTACAAGAAAGTGAGTGGGAGCTCTGTAGCATTTCAGATATTATATGTGGATGACATATTGCTGATCGGAGATGATACTAAAATTCTGAATATCATAAAAGGATAATTGAATAAGAATTTTTTTAATGAAAGACCTCGGTGAAGCTGCTTATATATTGGGCATCAAGATCTATGGATCAAGCAAAGAAAGGGTTCTTGCCTGTGTTACAAGGTGTGAAGTTGAGTTAGACTCGATGCCCGACCACTATAGAAGATAGAGAGAAAATGAAAGTCATTCCCTATGCTTCAGCCATATGTTCTATCATGTATGCAATGATGTGTACCAGACCTGATGTGTGCCTTGATATTAGTTTAGCAGGGAGGTACCAAAGTAATCCAGGAGTGGATCACTGGATAGCGGTCAAGAACATCCTGAAATACCTGAAAAGGACTAAGGCTATGTTTCTCGTTTATGGAGGTGACAAAGAGCTCGTCGTAAATGGTTACGTCGATGCAAGCTTTGACACTGATTCGGATGACTCTAAGTCACAAACCAGATACGTATTTTTATTGAATGGTGGAGTTGTCAGTTGGTGCAGTTCCAAGAAGAGCGTCGTGGTGGGATCTACGAGTGAAGCGGAGTACATAGCTGCTTCGGAAGCAGCAAATGAAGGAGTCTAGATGAAGGAGTTCATATCCGATCTAGGTGTCATACCTAGTGTATCGGTCCAATGGAAATCTTCTGTGACAGTACTGGTGCAATTGCCTTGGCAAAGGAATCCAGATTTCACAAGAGAACTAAACACATCAAGAGACGCTTCAATTCCATCCGCGATCAAGTCAAGGAGGGAGACATCGAGATTTTCAAGATACATACGGATATGAATGTTGCAGACCCGTTGACTAAGCCTCTCTCAAGAGCAAAACATGATCAGCACCAAGACTCCATGAGTGTTAGAATCATTACTGTGTAATCTAGATTATTGACTCTAGTGCAAGTGGGAGACTGAAGGAAATATGCCCTAGAGGCAATAATAAAGTTGTTATTTATATTTCCTTATATCATGATAAATGTTTATTATTCATGCTATTATTGTATTAACCGGAAACTCGGTACATGTCTGAATACAATAGATAAACTGAGTGTCACTAGTATGTCTCTACTTGACTAGCTCGTTAATCAAAGATGGTTAAGTTTCCGAACCATAGACATACGTTGTCATTTGATTAATGGGATCACATCACTAGAGAATGATGTGATTGACTTGACCCATCCGTTAGCTTGGCACAATGATCGTTTAGTTTGTTGCTATTGCTTTCTTCATAACTTATACATGTACCTATGACTATGAGATTATGCAACTCCCGAATACTGGAGGAACACTTAGTGTGCTATCAAACATCATAACGTATCTAAGTGACTATAAAGATGCTCTACAGGTGTCTCCGATGGTGTTTGTTGAGTTGGCATATATCGAGATTAGGATTTGTCACTCCGTGTATCGGAGAGGTATCTCTGGGCCCTCTCGGTAATGCACATCACTACAAGCCTTGCAAACAATGTGACTAATGAGTTAGTTACGGGATGTTGCATTACGGAACAAGTAAAGAGACTTGCCGGTAACGAGATTGAACTAGGTATTGAGATACCAATGATCGAATCTCGAGCAAGTAACATATCAATGACAAAGGGAACAACGTATGTTGTTATGCGGTTTGACCGATAAAGATCTTCGTAGAATATGTAGGAACCAATATGAGCATCTAGATTCCGCTATTGGTTATTGACCGGAATTGATTCTCGGTCATGTCTACATAGTTCTCGAACCCGTAGGGTCCGCACGCTTAACGTTCGATGACGATCGGTATTTTGAGTTTATGTGTTTGGATGTACCAAAGGTAGTTCAGAGTCCCGGATGTGATCACAGACATGACGAGGAGTCTTGAAATGGTCGAGACATAAAGATTGATATATTGGATGAATATATTCGGACACCGGAAATGTTCCGGAGAAGTTTCGGATAAAACGGGAGTGCCGGAGGGTTACCAGAACCCCCTGGGGGAACTAATGGGCCTCATGGGCCTTAATGGAGAGAGAGAGGAGCGGCTAGGGCAGGCTGCGCGCCCCCTCCCCCTTGGGTCTGAATTGTACTAGGGAAGGCAGGCGGCGCCCCCCTTTCCTTCTCCCTCTCTCCCTCTCCTTTCTCCCCCTCTATTCCTTGTTGGAAACCTACTAGGAATAGGATTCCTATTCCTAGTAGGAATCCTACTTGGGGCGCGCCCCTATAGGGCCGGCCAGCCTCCCCCTTGCTCCTTTATATACGGGGGCAGGGGGCACCCTAGAACACACAAGTTGATTGTTTAGCCGTGTGCGGTGCCCCCCTCCTTAGATTTCCACCTCAGTCATATCATTGTAGTGCTTAGGCGAAGCCCTGCGTCGGTAACTTCATCATCACCGTCATCATGCCGTCGTGCTGACGAAACTCTCCCTCGGCCTCAGCTGGATCTAGAGATCGTGGGACGTCACCAAGCTGAACGTGTGCAGACCACGGAGGTGTCGTACCTTCGGTGCTAGGATCGGTCGAATCGCGAAGACATACGACTCATCAACCGCGTTGTTATAATGCTTACGCTTTCAGTCTACGAGGGTACGTGGACAACACTCTCCCCTCTCGTTGCTATACATCACCTAGATAGATCTTGCGTGTGCGTAGGGATTTTTTTTGAAATTACTGTGTTCCCCAACAGCTGGGTCGGAACAAGGAAACAATGTCCTGTTCATCAAGAGGGAACCGACTGGGTCGGAATGCGTCATGTTCAACGGCACCCAACCGGCGTGGACAAAACAGCCGAAACGGGGTCTGGCATACCGCAGAACGGAGGAAACGACCTTCTGTTCGACCGGCCATGGTCGAAACGAGATCCTGTTCATCGGGAGGGATCTGGCATACCGCAAAATGGAGGAAATGGACTTGTGTTCGAGTGCCTACGGTCGAAACGGGGTCCTGTTGATCGGGAGGGGTGTGGTGTACCGCAAAAGGGAGGAAACAGGCTTGGGTTGGAGCGCCTGCAGTCGAAACGGGGTCCTGTTCATCCACCGTCTACTGCCTCGCTCCAGCCTCCATGGGGGTACTGTTCATCCACCGTCGACCTCCTCTAGCCTCCACGGGCTACTGTTCATCCATGGCTACTGTTCATCCAGCCTCCACTGGCTGCTGTTCATCCAGCCTCCACGGGGTCCTGTTCATCCACCCCCAACCGGCCGGGGGGCGGCGGCCTCCTCGGGGTCCTTTTCATCCAGCGGCAATGGCCTACTACCACGGGGTCCTGTTCATCCAACCCCCATCGGGAACTGTTCATCCACAGCCAACCAACCAGCTCGACTCACCACGTCTCGACTCGTTCTACGCACCGCGCGCATGGTACCAACGGTCATCGTTCATCGAGAGGCAACCCAACACTAGCTGGCTTCATCTCGCATGGGGGCTCGATCAGCTTCAGTAAGCAGCATCAGTGATTGATCGCTCGGGTTCATTTAGCAGCAGCAACGAAGGAATTGCTCGGGTTCAGTCAGCAGCGAATGAATCGCTCGGGTTCAGTTAATAGCCAAGGGATTGATCGCTTGGGTTCAATTAGCCAACGCCTCGCACACACGCGCGTACATGAGAGAAACGCGTAAACCACAGTCCATCACTCGGCCTCGACCACCCACTGTAACCAGGAACTCCCCGATATTTTCCTCGCCCTTGCTTCTACCACGGTTTTTTCCATCATCGACGACCCAAAGAATGTCATGCAGCTGCGTCTCTGGCCCGCCCAGGACGAAAAGCCCATTTTCTATCATGATTTTTTTGTCATAGAAGTAGGATCCCACCACATCTATGATGATACCGGGTTTTGTCACAATTATCATCATAGAAGTGTCATAAGCATGACAGAAAAAATTCTTTCAGCCCAAAGTGTCATGGATGTCTCTTTTTTGTAGTGCTAGTTCAATCGTCACCGGCAAGTCTCTTCACTCGTTCCGTAATACATCACCCTATGACTAACTCCTTTAGTCATTTGCTTGCAAGCTTATGATGTGTATTACCAAGAGGGCCCAGAGATACCTCTCTGATACTTGGAGTGACAAATCCTAATCTCGATCTATGCCAACTCAACAAACACCTTCGGAGATACCTGTAGAGCATCTATATGATCACCCAGTTACGTTGTGACATTTTATAGCACACAAGGTAATCCTCCGGTATTCGGGAGTTGCATAATCTCATAGTCGAAGGAATATGTATTTTACATTAAGAAAGTAATAGCAATAAAACTGAATGATCATTATGCTAAGCTAACGGATGGGTCTTCTTCATCACAACATTCTCCTAATGATGTGATCCTGTTATCAAATGACAACACATGTATATGGTTGGGAAACCTTAACCATCTTTGATCAACGAGATGGTCTAGTAGAGGCTTACTAGGGACACAGTATTTCTTTTATGTATTCACACATGTATTTAAGTTTCCGGTCAATACAATTCTAGCATGAATAATAAACCTTTATCATGAATAAGTAAATATAAAATAACAACTTTATTATTGCCTCTCGGGCATATTTCCTTCAACATGATCTTTAAGAGATTTTCTAAAGACAAGAATATTGTCAAAATAGACCACAACAAATACGCCAATGTAGGGGCGAAGAATAAAATGCATGACTCTCATGAAAGTAGCGGGTGCTTTGGATAAACCCATAGGCATAATAAGCCATTCATATAAGCCCAATTTGATCTTAAATGCGGTTTTCCATCCATCACCTTCTTGTATGCATATTTGGTTGTAGCCACTTTTAAGGTCAATCTTAGAGAAAATTGTGGCTCCGCTAGGCTCATCTAGCATATCATCTAGGTGTGGAATGGGGTAACAATAACGCACGGTGATAGCATTGATAAGACGACAATCGGAACACATGCGATATGTACCATCTTTCTTGGGAACAAGGATTACCGGGATGGCACAAGGGCTCAAGCTTTCGTGTACATGGCCGTTTTCCATGAGTTGTTGTACTTGCCATTGGATCTCCTTGGTTTCCTTAGGGTTGACGCGGTAGGGAGCCTTGTTAGGAAGGGGTGCTACGGGAATGAGGTCGATGTGGTGTTCGATGCCTCGTAGTGGAGGTAGACCCGGAGGTAGCTCCTCGAGGAATACATCTTCGAATTCCTGCAATAGAGAAGATAACACTAAAGGTAGATTGTGAGAGGTGTTAGTTTTTGGTGCCTTGCTACTTCTTGGGCTTGTGTTGGTTTTTCCTTTGAAGAGGAAAGGGTGATGCAGCAAAGTAGAGTAAGTATTTCCCTCAGTTTTGAGAACCAAGGTAGCAATCCAGTAGGAGACAATGCACAAGTCACCGAATACCGGCACAAACAAACAACAACTTGCACCCAACGCGATAAAGGGGTTGTCAATCCCTTCACGGTTACTTGCAAAGGTGAGATGTGATAGAGATAGATAAACGGTAAATTAAATATTTTTGGTTTATAGATCGGAAAGTAAAAGATTGCAAAATAGTAGATCAGAAACTAATATGATGGAAACTAGAACTTGTATGATGGAAAATAGACCCGGGGGCTATAGGTTTCACTAGAGGCTTCTCTCAAGATAGAAAATATTACGGTGGGTGAACAAGTTACTGTCAAGCAATTAATAGAAAAGCGCAAAATTATGACGATATCTAAGGCAATGATCATGAATATAGGCATCATGTCTGTGTCAAGTAGTCCGAAATGATTCTGCATCTACTACTATTACTCCACACATCAAGCGCTATCCAGCATGCATCTAGAGTATTAAGTTCATAAAGAACGGAGTAACGCATTAAGCAAGATGACATGATGTAGAGGAATTAACTCAAGCAATATGATGAAAACCCCATCTTTTATCCTCGATGGCAACAATACAATACATGCCTTGCTGCCCCTACTGTCACTGGGAAAGGACACCGCAAGATTAAACCCAAAGCTAAGCACTTCTCCCGTTGGAAGAAAAACCAATCTAGTTGGCCAAACCAAATCAATAGTTCGAAGAGACTTGCGAAGATATCAAATCATGCATATAAGAATTCAGAGAAGATTCAAATAATATTCATAGATAAGATGATCATAAATCCACAATTCATCGGATCTCGGCAAACACTCTACAAAAAAGTATTACATCAAATATATCTCCAAGAACATCGAGGAGAACATGGTATTGAGAATCAAAGAGAGAGAAGAAGTCATCTAGCTACTAGCTATGGACCCGTAGGTCTGCGGTAAACTACTCACGCTTCAACGGAAGGGCAATGGTGTTGATGTAGAGGCCCTCCGTGATCGAATCCCCCTTCGATAGGACAGAGGAGAAGGCCCCTAGATGAGATCTCACGGGTACATAAGGTTGTGGTGGTGGAAAAATGTTTTTGTGGCTCTCTCTGTTGGTTTTGGCATATATGAGAATATATAGGCGAAGAAACTAGGCCGGTGGAGTCACGAGGGGGCCACAACCGCGGGGGCGCGCCCTACCCCCTGGGCATGCCCTCCGTCCTTGTGGCCACCTCGTGGCTTCTCTGACTTGCACTCCAAGTCCTCTGGATGTCTTCTGGTCCAAGAAAAATCATCGCGAAAGTTTTATTCCATTTGGACTCCGTTTGGTATTCCTTTTCTACGAAACTATAAAACAAGGAAAAAACAGAAATTGTCACTGGGCTCTAGGTTAATTGGTTAGTCCCGAAAATAATATAAAATAGCATATTAATGCATATAAAACATCCAAAACAGATAATATAATAGCATGGAACAATCAAAAATTATAGATACGTTGGAGACGTATCAAGCATCCCAAGCTTAATTCCTGCTCGTCCTCGAGTAGGTAAATGATAAAAACAAATTTTTCGATGTGGAATGCTACCTAACATATTTATCCATGTAACTTATTTTATTGTGGCATGAATGTTCAGATCCGTATGATTCAAAACAAAAGTTTAATATTGACATAAAAACAATAATAGTTCAAGCATACTAACAAGGCAATTATGTCTTATCAAAATAACATGGCCAAAGAAAGCTTATCCCTACAAAATCATAAAGTCTGGATATGCTCCATCTTCATCACACGAAATATTTAAATCATGCACAACCCTAATGACAAGCCAAGCAATTGTTTCATACTTGTGATGTTCTCAAACTTTTTCAACTTTCACGCAATACATGAGCGTGAGCCATGGACATAGCACTATAGGTGGAATAGACGATGGTTGTGGAGAAGACAAAAAGAAGGAGTTAGTCTCACATCAACTAGGCGTATCAACGGGCTATGGAGATGCCCATCAATAGATATCAATGTGAGTGAGTAGGGATTGCCATGCAACGGAAGCACTAGAGCTATAAGTTTATGAAAGCTCAAAAATAAACTAAGTGGGTGTGCATCCAACTTGCTTGCTCATGAAGACCTAGGGAAATTTGAGGAAGCCCATCATTGGAATATACAAGCTAAGTTTTATAATGAAAAATTCCCACTAGTACATGAAATTGACAATATAGGAGACTCTCTATCGTGAAGATCATGGTGCTACTTTGAAGCACAAGTGTGGTAAAAGGATAGTAGCATTGCCCCTTCTCTCTTTTCTCTCATTTTTTATTTGGGCCTTCTCTCATTTTTTTGGTCTCTTTTTTCGTCCGGAGTCTCATCCCGACTTGTGGGGGAATCATAGTCTCCATCATCCTTTCCTCACATGGGACAATGCTCTAATAATGAAGATCATCACACTTTTATTTACTTACAACTCAAGAATTACAAATTGATACTTAGAACAAAATATGACTCTATGTGAAGGCCTTTGGCGGTGTACCGGGATGTGCAATGAATCAAGAGTGACATGTATGAAAGAATTATGATAGGTGGCTTTGCCACAAATACGATGTCAACTACATGATCATGGAAAGCAATATGACAATGATGGAGCGTGTCATAATAAATGGAACGGTGGAAAGTTGCATGGCAATATATCTCAGAATGGCTATGGAAATGCCATAGTAGGTAGGTATGGTGGCTGTTTTGAGGAAGGTATATGGTGGGTTTTTGGTACCGGCGAAAGTTGCGCGGCACTAGAGAGGCTAGCACTGGTGGAAGGGTGAGAGTGTGTATAATCCATGGACTCAACATTAGTCATAAAGAACTCATATACTTATTGCAAAAATCTATTAGTTATCGAAACGAAGTACTACGCGCATGATCCTAGGGGGATAGATTGGTAGGAAAAGACCATCGCTCGTCCCCGACTGCCACTCATAAGGAAGACAATCAATAAATAAATCATGCTCTGACTTCATCACATAACGGTTCACCATACGTGCATGCTACGGGAATCACAAACTTTAACACAAGTATTTCTCAAATTCACAATTAATTACTAGCATGACTTTAGTATCACCATCTTCATATCTCAAAACAATCATGAGCAATCAAACTTCTCATAGTATTCATTGCAATTTATATGAATTTTTTATTATATCCCTCTTGGATGCCTATCATATTAGGACTAAATTTATAACCAAAGCAAATTACCATGCTGTTTAGAGACTCTCAAAATAATATAAGTGAAAGTTCAACAATTTCTATAAAATAAAACCACCGTCATGCTCTAAAAGGTATAAGTGAAGCGCATAGAGCAATACTGCCTAGCTCAAAAGATATAAGTGAAGCACATGGAGTATTCTAGTAAATCACGATTCATGCGTGTCTATCTCAAAAGGTGTGTACAGCAAGGATGATTGTGGTAAACTAAAAAGAAAAGACCCAAATCATACAAGACGCTCCAAGCAAAACACATATCATGTGGTGAATAAAAATATAGCCTCAAGTAAAGTTACCGATAGACGAAGACGAAAGAGGGGATGCCTTCCGGGGCATCCCAAGCTTAGGCTCTTGGTTGTCATTGAATATTACCTTAGGGGTGCCTTGGGCATCCCCAAGCTTAGGCTCTTGCCACTCCTTATTCCATATTCCATCAAATCCTTACCAAAAACTTGAAAACTTCATAACACAAAACTCAACAGAAAATCTCATAAGCTCCATTAGTATAAAAAATAAATCACCACTTTTGCTAATGTTGTCAACTCATTATTTATTTATATAGGTGTAGTATCAACTGTTTTCCAACTTTTCCATGGTTCATACCCACTGATACTAGCCATAGATTCATCAAAATAAGCAAACAACACAAAGAAAAACAGAATCTGTCAAAAACAGAACAGTCTGTAGCAATCTCGAGATTCGGAATACTTATGTAACTCCCAAAATTCTGAAAAATTAGTACAACCTATTAAATTTGCTTATTAATCTTCTGCAAAAAGAATTAGTAATTTATCACTCTTCTGCTAAAAATGGAAATTAATCTCCTGGGTGCAAAAGTTTCTGTTTTTCAGCAAGATCAAATCAACTATCACCGTAAGCTATCCCAAAGGTATTACTTGGCACAAACACTAATTAAAACATAAAACTACATCTAAACAGAGGTTAGATAAATGATTTAATGCAAAACAGAACCTAAAAATCAAGAACAAAAATAAAATTGAGTTTCTTCCCAACAAGCGCTATTGTTTAACGCCCTTAGCTAGGCATAAAACAAGAATAGATCTAGGTATTGTCATCTTTGGTATGCAATTCTTCAATTACACATTTGTAGCTCTTAGGAGATTCTTTGGTTTTACCAATTATCAAACTCCTAGGCAAAAAATCAAGAAATTCATTCATGACAATTGGTTCCTTAATGATATCGAGAAGATTGGGGTGAACACTTATCGATTTAAGATCTTCATTATCTTTACTAGATGATTAACCTTTATTCTTAGGAACATAAGTAAACTTGGAAATTTTAGTACGAGGAAGATTTTGAGTAGTTTTAACGGAGGAAAAGGCGGAACCCAAGTTGGTAATAATATCCACTAGTTTGCCAATTCTAGTAGAATCTTGATCTATTTTTTCGTTAACCATGGGTTCGTTTTTCCTAAGATTCTTTAAAGTGACTCCTACTTTAGATCCATATTGAGTAATCTGATTATGAATCTTTTTATCCAAATTTTCAATCATATCAACGGTGGCAATCTTATTCTCAATAATATCAAGCCTTTGCATTAGATTCTCCAAGGTTAAAACAGTTCCATTGATCGAAAGAGGTGGTGGGCCAAACAAATCTGTCATGGCATTATAAGAATCAAAAGTATGGCTACCCAAGAAATTCCCTCCGGTAATGGTATCTAGAACATATCTATTCCAAGGAGTAATACCCACATAGAAATTGCAAAGAAGAACGATAGTAGATTGCTTTCGAGTAGATCTATTTTGAGCATTGCAAATTCTATACCAAGCATCCTTTAAATTTTCTCCATCCCTGTCGGTGTCAAAACCAGCGGATCTCGGGTAGGGGGTCCCGAACTGTGCGCCCAAGGCGGATGGTAACAGGAGGCAGGGGACACGATGTTTACCCAGGTTTGGGCCCTCTTGATGGAGGTAATACCCTACGTCCTGCTTGATTGTTCTTGATGATATGAGTATTACAAGAGTTGATCTACCATGAGGTCGTAGAGGCTAAACCCTAGAAGCTAGCCTATGGTATGATTGTCTGTTGTCCTACGGACTAAACCCTCCGGTTTATATAGACACCGGAGGGGGCTAGGGTTACCCAAGGTTGGTTACAAGGGAGGAGATATACATATCCGTATTGCCTAGCTTGCCTTCCATGCCAAGTAGAGTCCCATCTGGACACGGGACGAAGTCTTCAATCTTGTATCTTCGTAGTCCAACAGTCCGGCCAAAGGATATAGTCCGGCTGTCCGGAGACCCCCTAATCCAGGACTCCCTCAGTAGCCCCTGAACCAGGCTTCAATGACGATGAGTCTGGCGCACAGTATTTGTCTTCGGCATTGCAAGGCGGGTTCCTCCTCCGAATACTCCATGGAAGAGTTTGAACACAAGGATAGTGTCCGGCCCTGCAAAACAAGTTCCACATACCACCGTAGAGAGAATAATATTTCCACAAATCTAATCTGCTGACACGTTTTGACGGTATGACATCACGCCACGGTCCATTCATTATTCGAACCATTTTTCTCAACCAGCACCGCACATATCGCGAGGCGGTTTTCTTGACACGTCTTGTCAAAGCAGAGATCGTGTTCCCCTTATCATGGGATCCTCATCAATATGGACGTGGGTAACCTAACTGCGCCATCAATTACGGCGCCTGGGGAATAAGCGGTTTTACCAGGCAAGTGGGGAGACACATCGCCTCTTCCGCCCTTATAAAGGGACAAGAATTTACCCTTTTCACCCACGCCTTCTTCTTCCTCGCTTACCCATTCCCGCACACTCGAGCTCTACCGCCCAAGCTCGCGTTCTTCTTCTCAAACCACTCCTAGCATGTCCGGAGCAGGAGGCAAGTGGATGGTCTCCTCCGTCATGGAGGAGAACATCAAAAAGTTACAGGAAGCCGGATATCTGGCCGCGGATATCGCGCACCGGCTGCCAGATGCGGGGCAGATCATCCCTATGCCCGAACCCCATGAGAGGGTAGTTTTTCTTACCCACTTTGTCCGCGGACTAGGATTTCCTCTCCACCCATTCGTTCGCGGACTCATGTTCTACTACGGGCTGGATTTTCACGATCTGGCCCCCAATTTCATCCTCAACATCTCGACATTTATCATCGTGTGCGAGGCCTTCCTCCGCATCAAGCCCCATTTTGGCCTGTGGCTGAAGACATTTAATGTCAAGCCGGAGGTGGTGGTCGGCCAGCAGGTAGAGTGCGGAGGCGCCATGGTGGGCAAGATGCCTAACGTCACCTACCTCGAGGGCTCCTATGTGGAGACCATAAAGGGGTGGCAATCGGGGTGGTTCTACATCACCGAGCCGCGCGACTCCAACAGGGCGGCGGCCCCCAAATTTCGATTTGGAGTCCTGATAACCCACAAGTATAGGGGATCGCAATAGCTTTTGAGGGTAGAGTATTCAACCCAAATTTATTGATTCGACACAAGGGGAGCCAAAGAATATTCTCAAGTATTAGCAGCTGAGTTGTCAATTCAACCACACCTGGAAACTTAGTATCTGCAGCAAAGTGTTTAGTAGCAAAGTAATATGATAGTGATGGTAACGGTAACAAAAGAGTAATGAAAGCAAAGTAATGTTTTTGGTATTTTGTAGTGATTGTAACAATAGCAATGGGAAAGTAAATAAACGTAAACCAATATATGGAAAGCTCATAGGCATTGGACCAATGATGGATAATTATGCCGGATGCGGTTCATCATGTAACATTCATAACATAGGGTGACACAGAACTAGCTCCAATTCATCAATGTAATGTAGGCATGTATTCTGAATATAGTCATACGTGCTTATGGAAAAGAACTTGCATGAAATCTTTTTTCCTACCCTCCCATGGCAGCGGGGTCCTAATGGAAACTAAACGATATTAAGGCCTCCTTTTAATAGAGAACCGGAACAAAGCATTAGCACATAGTGAATACATGAACTCCTCAAACTACGGTCATCACCGATAAGTATCCCGATTATTGTCACTTCGGGCTAAGCGGACCATAACACATAATAGGTGACTATAGACTTGCAAGATAGGATCTAGAACTCTCATATATTGATGAAAACATAATAGGTTTAGCTCTGAAATCATGGCACTCGGGCCCTAGTGACAAGCATTAAGCATAGCAAAGTCATAGCAACATCAATCTCAGAACATAGTGGATACTAGGGATCAACCCCTAACAAAACTAAATCGATTACATGGTGAATCTCATCCAACCCATCACCGTCCAGCAAGCCTATGATGGAATTGCTCACGCACGGCGGTGAGCATCATGAAATTAGTGATGGAGGATGGTTGATGATGACGACGGCGATGAATCCCCCTCTCCGGAGCCCCAAACGGACTCCAGATCAGCCCTCTCGAGAGATTTTAGGGCTTGGCGGCGGCTACCTATCGTAAAACATGATGATTTCTTCTCTCTATTTTTCTCCCCGAAAGCAGTTTTATAGAGTTGGAGTCGGGGGGTCTCCAGGGGGCCCACGAGGTAGGGGGCGCGCCCCCCACCCTCGTGAGAAGGGTGTGGGCCCCCTGGTCTTCATCTTTGGCGAGGATTTTTTATTATTTATTGTAAGATATCCCGTGGAGTTTCAGGTCATTCCGAGAAATTTTGTTTTCTACACATAAAACAACATCATGGCAATTCTGCTGAAAACAGCGTCAGTCCGGGTTAGTTCCATTCAAATCATACAAGTTAGAGTCCAAAACAAGGGCAAAAGTGTTTGGAAAAGTAGATACGACGGAGGCGTATCAACTCCCCCAAGCTTAAACCCTTGCTTGTCCTCAAGCAATTCAATTTACAAACTGAAAAAATAAAGAAAAACTTTTACAAACTCTGTTTGCTCTTGTTCTTGTAAATATGTCAAGCTAGCATCCAAGTTTTCAGCAAAGATTATAACTAACCACATTTGCAATAATTCTCAGGTCTCATGATTACTCATATCAATAACATAATCAACTAACAAGCCATAATAATAAATCTCGGATGACAACACTTTCTCAAAACAATCATAATATGATATAACAAGATGGTATCTCACTAGCCCTGTCTGAGACCGCAAAGCATAAATGCAGAGCACCTTTAAAGATCAAGGACTGACTAGACATTGTAATTCATGGTAAAAGAGATCCAATCATAGTCACACCCAATGTAAACTAACAGCAATGAATGCAAATGACAGCTGCGCTCTCCAGCTAGTGCTTTTTAATAAGAGGGTGATGACTCAACATAAAAGTAAATAGATAGGCCCTTCGCAGAGGGAAGCAGGGATTTGTAGAGGTGCCAGAGCTCGGTTTTAAAATAGAGGTGAATAATATTTTGAGCGGTATACTTTCATTGTCAACATAACAACCAAGAGATGGCGATATCTTCCATGCTACACACATTATAGGCGGTTCCCAAACAGAATGGTAAAGTTTATACTCCCCCTCCACCAACAAACATCAATCCATGGCTTGCTCGAAACAACGAGTGCCTCCAACATACATCAGGTCCCAGGGGGAGTTTTGTTTGCAATTATTTTGATTTATTTGCATAAAGCATGGGACTGGGCATCCCGGTGACCAGCCCTTTATCTCGTGAGTGAGGAGCGGAGTCCACTCCTCTTGAGAATAACCCGTCTAACATGGAAAATAGAGACAGCCCTAGTTGATGCATGAGCTATTCGTGCATACAAAACAGGATGATTATTTGAAGGTTTAGAGTTTGGCACATACAAATTTACTTGGAACGGCAGGTAGATACCGCATATAGGAAGGTATAGTGGACTCATGTGGAATAACTTTGGGGTTTAAGGAGTTTGGATGCACAAGCAGTATTCCTGCTTAGTACAGGTGAAGGCTAGCAAAAGACTGGGAAGCGACCAACTAGAGAGCGACAACAGCCATGTACACGCATTAAAATTAATGAACATTGGATGCAAGCATGAGTAGGATATAATCCACCATGAACATAAATATCATGAAGGCTATGTTGATTTGTTTCAACTACATGCGTGAACATGTGCCAAGTCAAGTCACTTAAATCATTCAGAGGAGGATACCACCCTATCATACCACATCATAACCATTTTAATAGCATGTTGGCATGCAAGGTAAATCATTATAACTCATAGCTAATCAAGCATGGCACAAGCAACTATGATCTCTAATTGTCATTGCAAACATGTTTATTCATAACAAGCTGAATCAAGAACGATGAACTCATCGTATTTACAAAAACAAAAGAGGTCAAGTTCATACCAACTTTTCTCATCTCAGTCAGTCCATCATATATCATCATAATTGCCTTTCACTTGCACAACCGAAGGATGTGAATAATAATAAGAGTGCACGTGCATTGGACTAAGCTGGAATGCGAGCATTCAATAAACAAGAGAAGACAAGGCAATATGGGCTCTTTTGTCAGATAAACAATAATGCATATAAGAGCCACTTCAATAATTTAATCATGGTCTTCTCCTACTGACCCCCAAAGAAAAGAAAAGAAATAAAACTATTTACACGGGAAAGCTCCCAACAAGCAAAAGAAGAACAGGAAATATTTTTGGGTTTTATTTTTAATTAATACTACAAGCATGGAAAGTAAATTAAGTAAAAGCTACAACTAATTTTTTGGTTTTTCTTAAGGTTTATCAAACACACAAGAAGAAAGCATAAACTAAAATAAACTAGCATGGATGATACAATGAAAAAGTATGAGCACCGACATCTGGCAATGAGTGTGTGTGAACATAAATGTAATGTCGATGAGAAATACGTACTCCCCCAAGCTTAGGCTTTTGGCCTAAGTTGGTCTATGGCCATGGCTGGCCTGACTGATATCCATAATAATAGTTGTTGGGGTCGTACTGCGATGAGGAAGAAGAAGGCTCCGATTGCCACTGGCTGGCAATCATCTCCGGATCCCACTAATAGTTAGATTGTCATGAAGGATCAAATTGTGGTTCCGGTTCTGGCTCCTCGGCTGGTGCAGGGTTCCGCCGGTAGGCGTGGATAGCCGTCAACGGAACAAGGTACTTGCCTACAGTCAAATCAAACAAAGCAGGAGCGGTCAAGGTAATGGTCTCAGGATGATGTTTATTAAAGAACAATTGATATTTAAGCTCTCCTGCCCTATTCTTAACAATAAAAAATCATGTGCCACCATACTTTTATAATCTAAATAAATACGAGGCAGCACTTTCTCCTCCTTCTCAGCATGCCTAATAGGAATGTTAAAATGTGCAGCTAGGCGTGTAGCATAGATGCCTCCAAAGATGGGACCCTTAGTACGGTTCATACTTAACCGTCTAGCAATAATGCCACCCATACTAAAAGTGTTATCACTATATAAACCTTGGAGCAAAATAATAATATCAGGGATACTAAGGTTTCCACAGTTTCCGCGACCAATTAAGCAACGACTAGCAAATAATGCAAAGTAACGTAAGACAGGAAAATGTATGGTAGTGATTCGTGCATCGGAAACCTTCCTAGTTTCCCCTACAGTGATAGTATTAATAAATCCCTCCACATCATCATGATGTGGTTCTTCTGTCTTGCCCCCGAAAGGGACAAAACAAACCCGACAAAAATCATAAAGTGACATCTCCTTATGCTCATCATATAAATGAAACTCCACCGTAGGTGGTGAGTTCCTAGAATGAAAATGAAAGTTTTGCACAAAGGTATTTGTGAGCAAGAGATACTGATCGCATTGGTCATGGAGGAAAGCGGTGAGGCCTGCATTATGAGCCAACTCATGAAAATCTTCATAAATCCCGGCTGCTCTCAAGAAATCCTCAGAAGTCCATTCACACGCCCGAACCTCCGTGGTGCGCGGCAAATTATACTTAGGCTTCGGTGCCTTTTCCTTCGAGCTTTGGCTCGATGAGCCCCTCAATAATCTCCTCATCATTTTCTAAAAAATTCTGAAATTTTTAGTAACTTCAAAATAAAAGTAAACCAAACTCAATAATATTGATAGCAACTACTCCTACAAGTGCCTAGGGCCTATATCATGCATCAAAACTACTTTTGACCATATAAATTTGACATGCAAGCTCAAGAACAGGGTCACCTAAGCAGCAAAAATTTGCAATGAATAAAGCACTAGAACAAAAACTAATTGGACCAATGGAGGAGTCACATACCAAGGAACAATCTCCCCAAGCAGTTTTGTGAGAGGTGCTTTGAGCAAGGAGATCGAAAATGGCAGCAAAACGAGCTTGGACTCGGTTTGAGTTGGTTTTTCGTGTTTGGGGGAGGAAGATGAAGTGTGTGGCTGAAAGAATAAGTGGAGGAGGGCCACCATGGGCCCACGAGGCAGGGGGCGCGCCCTAGGGGGGTGGGCGCGCCCTCCAACATCGTGGCAAGGTGGCTGGCCCCCCTGGTGTGTTCTTTGTTCCATAAATCCTCAAATATTCTATAAAAAATCATATTTAATTTTCAGGGCATTTGGAGAACTTTTATTTTCGAGGTATTTTTATATTGCACGGATAATCAGATAACAGACAGAAAAATATTTATTTTTACTTTATTTTAACTAAATAACAGAAAGTATAGAGAGGGTACAGAAGGTTGTGCTTCTAGTTTCGTCCATCTCATGCTCGTCAAAAGGAATCCACTAACAAGGTTGATCAAGTCTTGTTAACAAACTCATTCCGATTAACATGAAACCAGAGAAGTTTCGAATAACACTAGGTTACCTCAATGGGGATATGCACATCCCCAATAATAAGTATATCATATTTCTTCTTGACAGTAGGAAGAGGACATTCAAAACCTCCAAATATAATCGATGGAATTTTTTCGATAGAATTGATACTATGAACTTGAGGTTGTTTCCTCGGAAAGTGTACCGTATGCTCATTACCATTAACATGAAAAGTGACATTGCCTTTGTTGCAATCAATAATAGCCCCTGCGGTATTAAGAAAAGGTCTTCCAAGAATAATAGACATACTATCGTCCTCGGGAATATCAAGAATAAAAAAGTCCGTTAAAATAGTAACGATTGCAACCACAACAGGCACGTCCTCACAAATACCGACAGGTATAGCAGTTGATTTATCAGCCATTTGCAAAGATATTTCAGTAGGTGTCAACTTATTCAAGTCAAGTCTACGATATAAAGAGAGAGGCATAACACTAACACCGGCTCCAAGATCACATAAAGCAGTTTTAACATAGTTTCTTTTAATGGAGCATGGTATAGTAGGTACTCCTGGATCTCCAAGTTTCTTTGGTATTCCACCCTTAAAAGTATAATTAGCAAACATGGTGGAAATTTCAGTTTCTGGTATGTTTCTCTTATTTGTAATAATATCTTTCATGTACTTAGCATAAGGATTTGTTTTAAGCATATCAGTTAATCGCATATGCAAAAATATAGGCCTAATCATTTCAGCAAAGCGCTCAAAATCCTCATCATCCTTTTTCTTGGATGGTTTGGGAGGAAAAGACATGGGTTTCTGAACCCAAGGCTCTCTTTCTTTACCATGTTTCCTAGCAACAAAGTCTTTCTTATCATAACTTTGATTCTTTGATTGTGGGTTATCAAGATCAACAGCGGGTTCAATTTCTACATCATTATCATTACTAGGTTGAGCATTATTATGAACATCATCATTAGCATTTTCATTAGGTTCATGTTCATTACCAGATTGAGTTTCAGCATCAGACATAGAGATATCATTTGGATTATCAGGTGGTTCAGCAATAGGTTCACTAGAAGTTTGCACAGTTCTATCATTTTTCTTTTTCTTCCTTTTAGAAGAACTAGGTGCATCAATATTATTTCTCTGAGAATCTTGCTCAATTCTCTTAGGGTGGCCTTCAGGATACAAAGGTTCCTGAGTCATTCTACCAGTTCTAGTAGCCACTTTAACATCATAATCATTTTTCTTACTATTCATCTCATTGAGCAATTCTTTTTGAGCTTTAAGTACTTGTTCTACTTGAGTGGTAACCATAGAAGCATGTTTGCTAGCAAGTTTAAGTTCACCTCTAATATTAGCCATATAGTCACCCAAGTATTTAATCATATCAGCATCTTGTTTTAATTGTCTACCAAAATAAGCATTGAAGTCTTCTTGCTTAAACATAAAATTATCAAACTCATCCAAGCATTGCTAGCAATTTTAGTAGGAGGGGTTTCAGCTTTATCATATCTATAGAGAGAATTTACCTTTACTACATGTGTCGGGTTATCGAGGTCTGGAGGTTCTTCAATAAATAAAGGATTAAGATCATATGTTTCTTCGACAGGCGGTAAATTAAGACCATGTATTTCTTCAATAGGAGGTAAATTCTTAACATCTTCAGCTTTAATACCTTTTTCTTTCATAGATTTCTTTGCCTCTTGCATATCTTCAGGATTGAGAAATAGAACACCTCTCTTCTTCGGAGTTGGTTTAGGAATAGGATCATTAATTGGAGCAGGAGCTGCCTCAGGAGCTGGCTCAGGATGTGACCAATTATTTTCATTTGTCAACATATTATTCAATAAGATTTCAACTTCATCCGGTGTTCTTTCCCTGAAAAGAGAACTAGCACAACTATCTAGGTAATCTCTGGAAGCATCGGTTAGTCCATTATAAAAGATATCAAGTATTTCATTTTTCTTAAGAGGATGATCAGGCAAACCATTAAGTAACTTGAGAAGCCTCCCCCAAGCTTGTGGGAGACTCTCTTCTTTAATTTGCACAAAGTTGTATATTTCCTTTAAAGCAACTTGTTTCTTATGAGCACAGAAATATTTAGCAGAGGAGTAATAAATCATATCCTGGGGGCTACGCACACAACCAGGATCAAAAGAATTAAACCATATCTTAGCATCACCCTTTAATGAGAACAGAAATATTTTAAGGATATAAAAGTAGCGAGATCTCTCATCATTAGTGAACAGGGTGGCTATATCATTTAATTTAGTAAGATGTGCTACAACAGTTTCAGATTCGTAGCCATAAAAAGGATCAGATTCAACCAAAGTAATTATATCAGGATCAACAGAGAATTCATAATCCTTATCAGCAACACATATAGGTGAAGTAGCAAAAGCAGGGTCAGGTCTCATCCTAGCATTTGGAGATTGCTTATTCCATTTAGCTAATAACCTTTTGAGTTCATATCTATCTTTGCAAGCTAAAATGGCTAAAGAAGCATCTTGATCAAATAAATAACCCTCAGGAATAACAAGTGATTCTTCATCATCACTTTCATCTTCATAATCAGATTCAATATTTTCAATCTCTCTAGCCCTAGAAAGTCATTCCTCGAGAAAATCACTAAGTGGCATAGTAGTATCAGGCATAGAGGTAGTTTCATCATAAGTATCATGCATAGCAGAAGTAGCATCATCAATAACATGCGACATATCAGAACGAATAGCAGAAGCAGGTGTAGGTGTCGCAAGCTTACTCATAACAGAAGGTGAATCAAGTGCAGAGCTAGATGGAAGTTCCTTACCTCCCCTCGTAGTTGAGGGATAGATCTTGGTTTTTGGATCTCTCAAGTTCTTCATAGTGATAAACAGATATAAATCCCAAGTGACTCAAAGAATAGAGCTATGCTCCCCGGCAATGGCGCTAGAAATTAATCTTGATAACCCACAAGTATATGGGATCGCAACAGCTTTCGAGGGTAGAGTATTCAACCCAAATTTATTGATTGAACACAAGGGGAGGCAAAGAATATTCTCAAGTATTAGCAGCTGAGTTGTCAATTCAACCACACCTGGAAACTTAGTATCTGTAGCAAAGTGTTTAGTAGCAAAGTAATACGATAGTGATGGTAACGGTAACAAAAGAGTAATGAAAGCAAAGTAATGTTTTTGGTATTTTGTAGTGATTGTAACAATAGCAACGGGAAAGTAAATAAATGTAAACCAATATATGGAAAGCTCGTAGGCATTGGATCAATGATGGATAATTATGCCAGATGTGGTTCATCATGTAACAGTCATAACATAGGGTGACACAGAACTAGCTCCAATTTGTCAATGTAATGTAGGCATGTATTCCGAATATAGTCATACGTGCTTATGGAAAAGAACTTGCATGACATCTTTTGTCCTACCCTCCCGTGGCAGCGGGGTCCTAATGGAAACTAAGGGATATTAAGGCCTCCTTTTAATAGAGAACCAGAACAAAACATTAGCACATAGTGAATACATGAACTCCTCAAACTACGGCCATCACCGGTAAGTATCCCGATTATTTTCACTTTGGAGTTAACGGATCATAACACATAATAGGTGACTATAGACTTGCAAGATCGGATCTAGAACTCTCATATATTGATGAAAAAAATAATAGGTTCAGATCTAAAATCATGGCACTCGGGCCCTAGTGACAAGCATTAAGCATAGCAAAGTCATAGCAACATCAATCTCAGAACATAGTGGATACTAGGGATCAAACCCTAACAAAACTAACTTGATTACATGGTGAATCCCATCCAACCCATCACCGTCCAGCAAGCCTACGATGGAATTACTCACGCACGGCGGTGAGTATCATGAAATTGGTGATGGAGGATGGTTGATGATGACGACGGCGACGAATCCCCCTCTCTGGAGCACCGAACGGACTCCAGATCAGCCCTCCTGAGAGATTTTAGGGCTTGGCGGCGGCTCCGTATCGTAAAACGCGATGATTTCTTCTCTCTATTTTTTTCTCCTCGAAAGCAGTTATATAGAGTTGGAGTTGGAGTCGGGGGGTCTCCAGGGGGCCCACGAGGTAGGGGGGCGCGCCCTAGGGGGGGCGTGCCCCCCACCCTCGTGAGAAGGGTGTGGGCCCCCTGGTCTTCATCTTTGGCGAGGATTTTTTATTATTTATTGTAAGATATCCCGTGGAGTTTCAAGTCATTCGGAGAACTTTTTTTTTTGCACATAAAACAACATCATGGCAATTCTGCTGAAAACAGCGTCAGTCCGGGTTAGTTCCATTCAAATCATACAAGTTAGAGTCCAAAACAAGGGCAAAAGTGTTTGGAAAATTAGATACGACGGAGACGTATCAAGTCCCCACGCGGCTCACCTCCTAGAAAGAGAAGGGCCTGTCCTGGGGTTCTTTGGTAGAGCTGACCGGACTCCAGACCTGCATCCAGAACATGACGAACAAGAAAATCAATCTTGTCAATGTGGTCCAGGTTATGCTCTTCCGCCGGATCCTTCCGTGTCAACGACGGGCATTTGATTTGTGGGAGTTCGACTCGGCCAAGCACCAGACGTTGCAAGAGCTCTATGACACGACGCACGAGGATGTCTGGAGGGTGTTGTTCAAGAGCGCCGAGATTCCTCCCTCCCTCACTGAGGACCGCAGACTCAGCGCAAAGCGCCGCGCCAATCCGGTAGGTTTTTATATCTCTCAGGGTATTCATTTGCCCCGTTTTAGTTATGTGCAGGATCTAAGCTTCCATGTCATTAACAGGACTGGATAGAGACAGCGGAGCAACTTGATTGCCCAGCCCCCCTGCCCGAGGATCCTGCAGACGCTCTTCTAACGAAGATGCTAACTCCGACACCTTACGAGGTGCCGGCAAAGAAGGCCAAGAAGAAGGCCACGGGGACCCGAAAGGGTCTCAGGTGCAAGGTTGTATCAGACTCATCGTTTGATGATTCCGATGCACACTCCTCGCATGGAAACGAGGAGGACGAGGAGAAAAGTTCTCCCCCCCAGCCAGGGGAGACAAGAAAAGGAAGGACGACCCATCCGGGGAGGCCGAAGGGTCCAAGAAGGGAAGGACCCTCCCTCCGGACTGCGCCACGACGGCCGCCGACAGCGGCGACGAGTGGCTACCCAGGGACAAGCCCCTGGCGAAGTCGTAAGTGTCCGGACACCATAGTACTTCATGGTATGTTTCATTGCACCGCCTCTCCTCATGCCGAACATGATTATGCAGTCCGTCCCGAGCTCATCTCACCGTACCCTCGTCGAGCGGCTCTTTGGACTCGTCGGATATGAACAGCGGTTCTTGAGGGAGTCCTGGATTAGGGGGTCTCCGGACAGCCGGACTATATCCTTTGGCCGGACTGTTAGACTATGAAGATACAAGATTGAAGACTTCGTCTCGTGTTCGGATGGGACTCTACTTGGCGTGGAAGGCAAGCTAGGCAATACGGATATGTATATCTCCTCCTTTGTAACCGACCTTGTGTAACCCTAGCCCTTTCCGGTGTCTATATAAACCGGAGGGTTTTAGTCCGTAGGACAACATACAATCATACCATAGGCTAGCTTCTAGGGTTTAGCCTCTTCGATCTCGTGGTAGATCAACTCTTGTAATACTCATATCATCAAGAATAAATCAAGCAGGACGTAGGGTTTTACCTCCATCAAGAGGGCCCGAACCTGGGTAAAACATCGTGTCCCCTACCTCCTGTTACCATCCGCCTAGACGCACAGTTCGGGACCCCCTACCCGAGATCCGCCGGTTTTGACACCGACGTTGGTGCTTTCATTGAGAGTTCCTCTGTGCCGTCATCATCAGGCTTGATGGCTCCTTCGATCATCGTTAGGAATGCAGTCCAGGATGAGAATTTTCTCCCCGGACAGATTTTTGTATTCGGCGGCTTTGCACTGCGGGCCAATTCGCTTGGCCATGTGGAGTAGATTGAAAGCTACGCCCCTGGCCATCAGGTCAGGTTTGGAAGCTTGAACTACATGGCCGATATCCGCGGAGACTTGATCTTCGACGGATTCAAGCCCCTGCCGAGTGCGCCGCACTGTCACGATGGGCATGATTTAGCTCTGCCGCCGAACAGTGCCCCGGAGGCCGCACCCGCATCCGCTCTGACCTTTAATTCGGAGCCAACTGCGCCGACCGAGGGCGGGTGGCTAGACCCCGCCGCGGAGGCTGCAGCCTCAACGGCAATCGAGCCGAACACCAACCTTATCCTTCGCGAGGCCCGTGACTCCCCATCGCCGGACTCTCCTCCGGACTCTGGACCATCCGCACCCCTGCCAATCAAATCTGATTCGGCGCCGATCATGGAGTTCACTGCCGCGGATATCTTTCACCACTCGCCCTTCGGCGACATACTGAATTCACTAAGGTCTCTCTCTTTTTCAGGAGAGTCCTGGCCGGATTATGACCGGTAGGATTGGGATGCGGACGAGGAAGAAATTCGATGCCCATCCACCACCCACTTCATAGCCACTGTCGACGGTATGGACGACGATGCAGGAGACGAATAGGAACCAGCGCCTGTAGGGCACTAGAAAGCCACCTCGTCATATGGCATATATATGGTGGACACACCCAAAGAAGGCAATGGCGACGAGACAGCGGAGGATGACCCCTCCAAGAAGCAACCCAAGCGCCGACGTCACCGGAGCCGCTCTAAGTCCCGCTAAAGCAAAAGTGGTGATACCGGCACAGGAGATAATAACACTCCGGATAGTGCCGAAGATGGCAACAATCCCCTCCAGCATGATCTAGGACAGGAGGATGGAGAGGCCAGCCCTCCAGAAAGAGCGGCAGATGGAGAGGCGGAGGATGATAATTACATGCCCCCCTCCGAAGACGAGGCAAGCCTCGACGATGACGAATTCGTCGTGCCAGAGGATCCCGTCGAACAAGAGCGCTTCAAGCGCCGGCTTATAGCCACGGCAAATAGCCTTAAGAAAAAGCAGCAACAGCTTCAAGCTGATCATGATCTGCTAGCTGACAGATGGACTGAAGTCCTCGCGGCCGAGGAATATAAACTCGAACGCCCCTCCAAGAGTTACCCAAAATGCAGGTTGCTACCCCGACTGGAGGAAGAAGCGTATGACGCGGCTGATCGGCCACCTCGTGGCCGCGATAGAGAGGCATTCCAGCCAAAAGCTCAGCCTGCACCCCCACGCCATTCAAATAAACAGGCATGGAGAAATACGCCAGACCTGCGAGACGTATTGGAGGACAAAGAAAAACATGCAAGATCGATCTACGGATCACGAGGGCGCGCCACTATGCGAGACGATAAACGTCACGCCGGATACAGTAAAAGTAAATCCGGCCGGGCCGAACACAGCGGGTAAGACTCATTGGAGCTGCATCGCGATATAGCCCAGTACAGAGGTGCCGCACACCCCTTATGCTTCACAAATGAAGTAATGGATCATCAAATCCTAGAGGGTTTCAAACCCGTAAACATAGAATCATACGATGGCACGACAGATCCTGCGGTATGGATCGAGGATTTCCTCCTGCACATCCACATGGACCGCGGTGATGACCTACACACAATCAAATACCTCCCACTCAAACTTAAAGGACCAGCTCGGCATTGGCTCAACAGCTTGCCAGCATAGTCCATTGGCTGTTGGGAAGATCTGGAAGCCGCATTCCTCGACAACTTTCATGGCACTTATGTACGACCACCAGACGCCGATGACCTGAGCCATATAATTCAGCAGCCAGAGGAATCGGCCAGGCAATTATGGACATGGTTCCTAAAAAAGAAATATCAAATCGTCGACTGTCCGGATGCAGAGGCCCTAGCAGCTTTTAAACACAACATCCGCGACGAGTGGCTAGCCCGCCACCTTGGTCAGGAAAAGCCAAAATCTATGGCAGCCCTCACGACACTCATGACCCGCTTTTGTGCGGGAGAAGACAGTTGGCTGGCTCGCAGTAATAACATATCAAAGAACCGTGGTACTTCAGATACCAAGGACGGCAACGGCAAGTCACGTCGCAAAAAACATAAGCGCCGCATTAACAGCGACAATACCGAGGATACGACAGTCAATGCTGGATTCAAAGGCTCTAAACCCGGTCAGCGGAAAAAGCCATTTAAAAGAAGCACTCTGGGCCCGTCCAGTTTGGACCGCATACTCGATCGCTCGTGTCAAATACACGGCATCCCCGACAAGCCAGCCAACCACACCAATAGGGATTGTTGGGTACTCAAGCAGGCCGGCAAATTAATTGCCGAAAACAAAGATAAGGGGCCACATAGCGATGACGAGGAGGAGCCCTGGCAGCCGAATACCGGAGGACAGAAGAGGCTCCCCCCACAAGTGCGGACGGTGAACATGATATACGCAACCCACATCCCCAAGAGGGAGCGGAAGCGTGCGCTCTGGGACGTATATGCGTTGGAGCCCGTCGCCCCAAAGTTCAATCCATGGTACTCCTCTCCGGTCACCTTCGATCGCAGGGACCACCCCACTAGTATCCGTCATGGCGGATTTGCCGCACTGGTCCTAGACCCAATCATTGACGGATTTCACCTCACTGGAGTCCTTATGGATGGCCGCAACAGCCTGAACCTGCTTTACCAGGACACAGTGCGCAAAATGGGTATAGACCCCTCAAGGATCAAACCCACAAAAACAACCTTTAAAGGCGTCATACTAGGTCTAGAGGCCCATTGCACAGGCTCACTCACACTGGAAGTGGTCTTCGGATCCCTGGATAACTTCCGAAGCGAAGAGTTAATCTTCGATATAGTCCCATTCCGCAGTGGCTATCATGCACTGCTTGGGCGAACCGCATTTGCGAGATTCAATGCAGTACCGCATTATGCATACCTCAAGCTCAAGATGCCAGGACCTCGGGGGGTCATTACAGTTAATGGAAACACAGAGCGCTCTCTCTGAACGGAGGAGCACACTGCTGCCCTTGCAGCAGAAGCACAAAGCAGCCTCTTAAGGCAACCCACTAGTTCGGCGATTAAGGACCCAGACAACTTCAAGCACGCCCAGAGTAATCTACAACCGGACCGCCTGGCACGTTCCGAGCTCGCATAGCAATGCGGCCCCCACACCGGTCCCAGCCAAACGGCGAAACCCGTGCCACGCGTACATAATTACGCATTAAAAATACCATGGGCACAGGCGGGGAAGGGGGCACGAATACGGCACGCCCCAAGACGCGGCTTAAACCGCACTAGGGGCTTCCTGCTTTGTTATTTTTCTCTCTTTCAGGACATTAATCTCTGGAAACCCTGTCCGGTAGCATGATTGCCGAACACATGATGCAGCAACCAAGGAGGCAGAAAGCTATATCACACCACGAAACTCCTAGGTGGATTACGATAACGAGTGAAATACTTGCTTTAATATTATTCCTCAGCTTGCCCTTGGAGGGGACATAGTCCTACTTTTTGCTTATTACACTGCATGAATCATTCCGCTTTAAAGCACCTTTTTGAATAAACAATGCATAGCATTACGACTATCATTGCATTCTTCTTTATATATATATATATATGTTCATTCATGACATCCAGCACCCGTACACTCTGGTACGGCCAATACGCTAGGGGCTTAAGCATACCCCACAATACAGCGTGAGAAGTCCGGACACTTTCAACAGTGCGGCACCCCGAACTTATCATTATATGCATCAGCTCCGAATCATGTCTTGGGTCAATAATTGGGTTTGCCCGGCTCCCATGTTTTGGTACCTTACGTTCTGCTATATCGGCTAAGGTAGCACTAGGAGAACTACTGCGATTGTGCCCCGGTTCTGCTGGGCTAGGCACCTCAGTCGAGAAAGCTAAAACTGACTGTCATGATAAGGCGAGAGACTGGTCGCTGTTCGAGAGGTTTTCAAGTCCTTAAAGACTTATGCCGCTTAGAGCGAGGAGTCGGCCCTGTCCGGCTTAAGGTGTGTATCGCGCCCCGAGTTCGGCCTTCCGAACACTAGGGGCTTCGCCGAAATTTAAAATTATAGAATTCTATGGCTAAGTGAGAGTGATAACGCATTATAGTCCGATTGCCTTGTTCGTTGTGCTGAGCACCTCCCTCGAAGGACCCAACAATGGGAACAAGAGTGCTCAGGTTTATCCCGAACACCCCAGCACTCGTGGCGTGGGGGCAGAAGCCGACGACTAGCCATCTCTAATATTCGATAAACAGCCGAACAGAAGGTAATATTTTAAATTCAAACAAGCGTTGCATAGCGCATATGAACAAGTTTTCATAACTACAGATTACACGAGCGAGTTCACTCGAATATTATATCTTTCGTACACTTGTCTGCTACGAGACGAGCACCCTTCAGGACACCCTCATAGTACATCTCGGGGTGGCGATGCTCCTTGCCCTCCGGCGGCCCTTCCTTAATCAGCTTCACGGCGTCCAGCTTGGCCCATTGCACCTTCACACGGGCGAAAGCCCGGCGTGCACCTTCGATGCAGACGGACCGCTTGACGACTTCCAGCCATGGGCGGGCATCCACAAGCCGCCTCACCAGGCAAAAGTAGTTGTTCGGAAGGGCATCGCCAGGCCACAGCCGGACTATAAAGCCCTTCATGGCCTGTTCAGCCGCCTTATGTAGCTCGACCAGCTACTTTAGCTGGTCGCTCATAGGCACCGGGTGTTCGGTCCCAGTATATTGGGCCCAGAACAACTTCTCCGTTGAGCTTCCCTCCTCGGCCTAGTAAAACATTGTGTCATCCGACATGCTGCGGGGCAAATCTGTGAATGCTCCTGGAGAGCTCCGGTTTCGGGTAAGTAACAAGTAATTTACTTTCACATGCTTGCTTTGCATATAGAATGCCTTACCTGCCGCTATCTTCTTCATCGCATCAATCTCCTGGAGGGCCTTTTGGGCTTCGGCCTTGGCACTCTTTGCACTCTTGAGGGCCGCGGCAAGCTTAGACTCTCGCGTCTTCAAGTCAAGCTCCAACGCCTCGTGCTTCGTCACGAGAGCATGGAGCTCTTGTTGCACCTCGACCACCCGTGCCTCATACCTTTTCCGCTCAGTGCGCTCCTTGGCTGCTTTGTTTTCAGCCTCGGATAGCGCTTGCTTCAGGGTCGCCACCTCGGTTGTGGCCCCTGGTAAATTTACGATGTTCCTGTCATTTTGCAATTGCATTCTTTTTATACATATCCATAGACTAGGTACTACTTACCTTTTGTTCTCCTCGAGCTGCCTCTTGGCAAGGCCGAGCTCGTCCTTGGACCCTTTAAGGTCCTGCTTCAGTGCGGCGACCTCCGCAGTCAGTGCGGCAGAGGCCAGCAGCGAAGCCTGCATACGCATATAGACATACTTATATTAGACTCCTGCGATATTGTTTGATCCTCTGTTCGGCTTTTCTTTGTGAACACCGAACAGAGCATCAGGGGCTACTGTCTATGCGGTAATATTTCTCCTATATTTCAAAAACTTACCTCAAAGCCTGTTAGAAGACTAGCACAGGCTTCAGTCAGTCCGCTCTTGGCGGACTGAACCTTCTAGACCACCGCACTCATAATAGTGCGGTGCTCTTCGTCAATGGAAGCACTGCGAAGCGCTCCTAGCAGATTGTCCGGTGCCTCTGGATGGGCAAAGGTCACCGGCACAGGCGTCCCTCTTGGAAGGAGGCCGCCTGCCCGAGTCCGGAACCACTGGAGGTTCCGGCGCGGTGTTCGGCTGAGGGCCGAACTCGGAGCCCTCGAGGGCTTTGCTCCCCCTGCTCCCGGAGTCCGGAAGGTCACTTTGAGGCGCTTCCAGGATTGTCTCCCCTTGACCCAGTGCCTCTTGAGACAACACCTCGGCATTGTCCGTAGGGCAAGGGGAGGTGGCGATCGAAAGTGGATCGCTATCCATATCCGACGAGCCCAGGGAGCCGTCCGATGAGGATACGTCGATACAGGTTCGGGGCGGTCTGCACAATCATAATTCGGCGTTAGGAGAAGAAGTGCGACAAAGGAATGCTATGAGTTACTCTGGTATCCAAATACTTACGACTTCGCCAGGGGCTTGGCCCTGAGCAGCCACTCATCTTCGCCTTCGGCGGCGGTGGTGGAACTGTCCGGAAGGAGAGTCCTTTCCTTCTTGGACCCTTCGGCCCCCCCAGTTGGGGCGGCCTTCCTTTTCTTGTCTCCCCCGACTGGAGGGGGAGCGTCTTCATCTTCCTCCTCGTCTTCGTGGGAGGAGTGTGCCGAGGAGTCCTCGGACGATGAGTCCGATATCACCTGGCGCCGGGGACTCTTTCGGGTTCCCTTGGCCTTCTTGGTCTTCTCCGGCACCTTGTAAGGAGCCGGAGTCAGCCTCTCCGTCAGGAGAGCGTCCGCAGTGTCTTCGGGCAGAGTGACCGGACAGTTATCTACCCCGACGTCTCCACCCAGTCCTATCAAAGGTATGGAGCTCAGACCCCGCACATGATTAAGCTAGGGGAAATAAATATCCTACTGGATGTATAGAACTCACCGAACGCGCTAGGCGCTTTGCGCTTAGCCCGCGGTCCTCGGCGAGAGAGGGCGGGACCTCGACGCCCTTGAACAGCACCCTCCAGATGTCCTTATGCGTCGTATCGAAGAGCTCGCTCAGAGTCTGGTGCTGGGCCAGGTCGAACTCCCACAAGTTAAAATCCCGTTGTTGACACGGGAGGATCCGACGGATGAGCATGACCTGGACTATGTTGACAAGCTTGAGCTTCTTGCTTGCCATACTCCGGATACATTTCTGGAGTCTATCCAGCTCCACCGATGAACCCCACGACAAGCCCTTCTCTTTCCAGGAAGCGAGCCGTGTAGGGAATCCGGATCGAAACTCGGGGGCCGCCGCCCATTTGGTGTCGCGCGGCTCGGTGATGTAGAACCAGGCTGATTGCCACCCCTTTATGGTCTCCACGAAGGAGCCCTCAAGCCATGTGACATTGGGCATCTTGCCCGCCATGGCTCCGCCGCATTCTGATTGTTGGCCTCCCACCACCTTCGGCTTGATGTTAAAGGTCTTCAGCCATAGGCCGAAGTGGGGCCAGACGCGGAGGAAAGCCTCATAGACGATGATGAATGCCGAAATGTTGAGGATGAAGTTCGAGGCCAGATCATGAAAGTCCAGCCCGTAGTAGAACATGAGACCGCAGACGAATGGATGAAGGGGAAACCCTAGTCCGCGGAGGAAGTGGTGGAGGAAGACTACCCTCTCGTGAGGTTCAGGGGTAGGAACGATCTGCCCCGCAGCGGGCAGCCGATGCGCGACATTCGCGGCCAAGTATCCGGCTCCGCGCAGCTTCTTGATGTGTCCCTCCGTAACGGAGGAAGCCATCCATTTGCCTCCCACTCCGGACATGATTGGAGAAGGTTGAGGGGAAGGATGTGGGCTTGGGCGTCGGAGCTCGAGTGCGCAAGAGTAGATGAGCAAGGAGGAAGAAGGCGTGGGTAGAAAAAGGTTAAACCTTGTCCCTTTATAAGGGCGGCTGAAACTATGCGCCCCCACCAGCCTGGTAAAACTCGCTTATCCCCCAAGCGCCGTAATCGATGGTGCGGTTGGGTTACGCACGCCCGTATTGATGAGAACCCCGTAATAAGGGGGACACGATCTCTGCTTTGACAAGACGTGTCAAAAAACTGCCTCGCGTTATGTGCGGGGCTAGTTAAAGGAAACGGTTCGAATAATCACCAGGCCATGGCATAATGTCATGTTGCCAAAACAAGTCAGCAAATTAGATTTGTGGAAATATTATTCTCTCTACGGTGGTATGTGGAACTTATTTTGCAGGGTCGGACACTATCCTTGTATTCAAATTCTTCCATGGTGTATTCGGAGGAGGAACCCTCCTTGGAATGCCGAAGACAATACTGCGTGCCGGACTCATCGTCATTGAAGCCTAGTTCAGGGGCTACTGAGGGAGTCCTGGATTAGGGGGTCTCCAGACAGCCGGACTATATTCTTTGGCCGGACTGTTAGACTATGAAGATACAAGATTGAAGACTTCGTCTCGTGTCCGGATGGGACTCTACTTGGCATGGAAGGCAAGCTAGGCAATACGTATATGTATATCTCCTTGTCGGAGTAATTGGACACGGATACCTCGAAGACGGCGAGACAAGAATTCAAGACATCGGGGCTAGCAAAGCCCCTCAGTCCAACTACCTACCCGGCGGCTGACTGCTGACTGCTGACTCCTCCACCAAGCCGACGGCTGGCTGCTGACTGCTCCACCAGGCCGACTACTGGCTGCCGACTGCTGGCTGCCGACTCCTCCACCAGGCCGACTGCTGGCTGCCGACTCCTCCACCAGGCCGACTGCCCGAAGTCAACTACAGCCTGACGCGACCCCGACGTGATGGCCGTACCCGGCATTGTTCACGTGACACCCCAGCCATCATGTACAGTGTCCCTTGTCCCTGGGCACTATTTATGAAGTGACCCAGGGGACAAGGATGACACCCCACCATGCCACTGGCTAGCTAGCTACCATGCCTACATGGCTTACATCCTAAGCTAGCTCCCACTATATATAGCTAGCCATCCACCCATCCTCACACACACACGTATGAGCATCACACTCCCACGGCCACACATGGCCAGGCACACGCGCCACACTAGCTAGCTAGCTCTCATTGCTACTGATCTCAGATACAGCTCCAGGAGCACTTTGTACTGCCTGATGTACACCCCAGATATATACTCAGACATGCAGGAGTAGGGGTGTTATCTCTCCGGAGAGCCCCGAACCTGGGTAAACTAGCGCGTGCTACTCGCATACCCGTCCCTGGATATTCCGGCAGCAATCTTGCCCTCACACGAAGCCACCTTGTGGCATATGTCGTCTTGCACCCCCCATGAGAATACCACGACACTCCTCCTTTGTAACCGACCTTGTGTAACCCTAGCCCTTTCCGGTGTCTATATAAACCGGAGGGTTTTAGTCCATAGGACAACATACAATCATACCATAGGCTAGCTTCTAGGGTTTAGCCTCTCCGATCTCGTGGTAGATCAACTCTTGTAATACTCATATCACCAAGAATAAATCAAGAAGGACGTAGGGTTTTACCTCCATCAAGAGGGCCTGAACCTGGGTAAAACATCGTGTCCCCTGCCTCCTGTTACCATCTGCATAGACACACAGTTCGGGACCCCCTACCCGAGATCCGCCGGTTTTGACACCGATAGTTCTCTTACGACCGCTTCCACCCCTCGCCCTACGAACAACGCCGAGGTGTTGTCTCAAAAGGCACCGAGACAAGGGGAGGTGGTCCTGGGGGCGCCTCGAGGCGACTTCCTGGACCCTGGGTACCAAGGGAGAGAGGCTCCTACGGGCTCCGAGTTCGGGCCCCGGCCAGAACCTTCGGCGGTTCCGGACTCCGGCGGGCGGTCCCCCGTTAAGGGGGCCAACCATCTGTGCCGGTGTCCTCTGTCCATCCAGAGGCACCAGACAACTTGCTGGAAGCGCTTCAAAGCGCTTCCATCGACGAAGAGCACCGCATAATCATGAGTCCGATGGTCGAAAAGGTTCAGTCCGCCAAAAATGGACTGACCGAAGCTCGCGCCAGCCTCCTAACAGGCTTTGAGGTAAGCAATCAAAATATAAGAAAATATTACCGCATAGATAGTAGCCCCTGATGCTTTGTTCGGCGTTCAAGAAGAAAAGCCAAATAGAGGATCAAATGATGACTCAAGAGTCTAATCAGAATGTATCTATGTGTATGTGCAGGCTTCACTGCAGGCCGCTGCTGCACGTACTGCAGAGGTCTCTGCACTGAAGCAGGACCTGGAGCGGTCCAAGACCGAGCTCGGCCTTACCAACAGGCAGCTCGAGGAGAACAAAGGTAAGAAATACCTTTGTCTATATATTTTAAAAAGAAGTTTGGTTGTAAAGTAATAGGATCATCATGGATTTGTCAGGGGCCACGACCGAAGTGGCGACCCTGAGGAAGGCGTTGGCCAAGGCCGAAGATAAAGCGGCCAAGGAGCACATTGAATGGGAAAAGCAAGAAGCCCGAGTAGGCGAGGTGCAGAAAGAGCTCCAGGCTCTTGCCAAAAAGCACGAGTCCTTGGAGCTTGACTCTAAGACACGAGAGTCCGAGCTCGCGCAGGCGCTTGAAAGCGTCCGGAGCGCCAAGGCGGAAGCCCACAAGGCCCTTTAGGAGATTGACACGGTGAGGAAGATAGCATCGGGTAAGGCATTCATTATGAAAAGAAAGCACGTGAAGGAGACTTTCCTTTTTCTTACCCAAGTTCGGAGCTCTCCAGGAGCGTTTGCAGATCTTCCCTGCAGTGTACTGGATGCCGCGGAGTTTTACCGAGTTGAGGAGGGGAGCTCAACGGAGAAGTTGTTCTGGTCTCAGTATACTGGGACCGAACACCCCGTGCCCTTGAGCAACCAGCTGAAGCAATTGGTCGAGCTTCACAAGGCTTTCGAACAGGCCATGAGGGGCCTTATAGTCCGGATGTGGCCTGGCGAGCCCTTGTCTGGTAGCTACTTTGGTCTGGTGAGGCGGCTTGTGGAAGCATGCCCATGACTAGAAGTCATAAAGCGGTCCGCCTGCATCGAGGGTGCGCGCAGGGCTTTTGCTCGTGCGAAGGTGCACTGGGCGAAGCTGGACGCCGTGAAGCTGGTGAAGGAGGGGCCGTCGGAGGGCAAGGAGCATCACTGCCCCGAGAATTATTATGAGAGTGTCCTGAAGGGTTCCCTCCTAGTGGCAGATGAGTGTGCCAAAGATGTAATTTTTGAATGAACATGCTCATGTGATCCTATAATATGAAACGAGTTCATTTGCACCATGCGACGCTTTCTTAATTTAAAATATTACCTTCTGTGCGGCTGTTTATAAAATCTGAGAGTTGGCCAGTCGTTGGCTTCTGTCCCCATGTAACTAGTACTGGGGTGTTCGGGATAAAACTGAGCACTCTTTACCCCAATTTTGGGTCCTCCGAGGGAGGTGTTCAGCGCAATGAACCAGGCAATCGGACTATATAATGCTTTATCACTCTCACTTAGCCATAGAAGTTTACAATTTTAAATTTTGGCGAAGCCCCTAGTATTCGGTGGGCCGAATTTGGGGCGCTATACACGCCTAAGTCGGACAAGGCCGACTCCTCGCCCGAAGCAGAAAAAGTCTTTAAGGACTTGAGACCTCTTGAACAGTGACTAGTCTCTCACCTTATCATGACAGTTAGTTTTCGGCTTTCTCTACTTAGGTGTTTGTCCGGAAGAACCGGGACACAATCGCAGTAGTTCTCCCACCACTACCTTAGCCGATATAGCGGAACGTAAGGTACCAAAGCATGGGAGCCGAGCAAACCCAACATTTGACCAAAGACATGATTCGGAGCTGATGCATATAATGCTATAAGTTCGAGGTGCCGCACTGTCGAAAGTGTTCGGACTTCTTGCATCGTATTATGGGGTAAACGAGAGCCCCTGGCGAACTGACCGTACCCGAACGTGCGGGTGCGGATTGTCGTAAATGGACATATAAGAGAAAAAGAAAAAAACTTAAATAATGCAATGATAGACTATCGATATGCATTGTTATTTAAATAATACGTCGAAGCGTACTGGTACAAGTAGTGCAATAAGCAGAAAGCAGGACAATTTGAAATGTCCTATCCCAGGGCGAGCTGCGCATAGATTAGTATAAATAGGTATATCAATTATTATTATTAGAGACCACCTGGGGTTCCCGTGTTCATATTAGCTTCTTGCCGCCTTGGTTGTCGCTTCCGGAATGTGTCCGGCAATCGTACTGCCGGAAAAGGCTTCCAGAGAGTTAGGCCCTGAAAGAGAAAAGGAATGATAAAGGTATATAGCCCCTAGGGCGGTTAAGCCACATTGCGGGGCGTGTCCTGATCGTGCCCCCGCCTATGTCCATGGTATTTTCAGTGCATAGTTATGTACGCGCGGCACGGATTTCTTCGCTTGACTGGGACTGGGACGGGGGCCTAATAACCCACAAGTATAGGGGATCGCAACAGTTTTCGATAAGTAAGAGTGTCGAACCCAACGAGGAGCTAAAGGTAGAACAAATATTCCATCAAGTTCTATCGACCATCGATACAACTCTACGCACACTTGACGTTCGCTTTACCTAGAACAAGCATGAAACTAGAAGTACTTTGTAGGTGTTTCCGGAAAGGCTTGCAAGAAAGTAAAGAGCACGAAAATAAAACTAGGGGCTGTTAAGGTAAAGAAGCAACTAAAGTAAATATAGCGAGTGTGGAAAAGTGGTGGTAGGAGTGGCGAAATTGCCCCTAAGAAATTGACTACTTTACTAGACCGATAGCAAGTATTATGTGGGAGAGTGTACCACTGTAGATAGAGGGGGGAAGGTGATGGAGATGTTGGTGAATATGGCGGAGGTGTTGGTGTTGATCGTGGTGATGATGATGGCCCCCGGCGGCGTTCTGGCGCCACCGGAAGCGAGGGGGAGAGAGCCCCCCTCCTTCTTCTTCCTTGACCTTCTCCCTAGATGGGAGAAGGGTTTCCCCTCTGGTCCATGGCCTCCATGGCACGGGAGGGGCGAGAGCCCCTCCGAGATTGGATCTGTCTCTCTGTCTCTCTCTGTTTCTGCGTTCTCAGATTCTTCCCTTTCACCGTTTCTTATATTCCCGGAGATCCATAACTCCGATTGGGCTGAAAGTTTAACACGATCTCTATCCGGATATTAGCTTTCTTGCGGCGAAAGAAGGGATCCAACCGCCTTACAGGGAGGCCACGAGGGTCAGGGGCGCACCTGACACCCTGGGGCGCGCCCCCCTACATCGTGCCCCCCTCGGGCACCGTCTCGTGATGATTCCACTTCCCAAAATTCATAAATATTCCAAAATAAATCTCCGTCAGTTTTTATTCCGTTTGGACTCTGTTTGGTATGGGTTTTCTACGAAACAAAAAACATGCAACAAACAGGAACTGGCACTGGGCACTGGATCAATATGTTAGTCCCAAAATTAGTATAAAAAGTTGCCAAAAAGTATATGAAAGTTGAATAATATTGGCATGGAACAATCAAAAATTATAGATACGATGGAGACGTATCAGCATCCCCAAGCTTAATTCCTGCTCGTCCTTGAGTAGGTAAATGATAAAAAAGATAATTTTTGATGTGGAATGCTACCTAGCATAATCTTGATCATATGTCTAATCATGGCATGAATATTAAGACATGAGTGATTCAAAGCAATAGTCTATCATTTGACATAAAAACAATAATACTTCAAGCCTACTAATAAAGCAATCATGTCTTTTCAAAATAACATGGCCAAAGAAAGTTATCCCTACAAAATCATATAGTCTGGCTATGCTCCATCTTCACCACACAAAATATTCACATCATGCACAACCCCGATGACAAGACAAGCAATTGTTTCATACTTTTGATGTCCTCAAACCTTTTCAACTTTCACGCAATACATGAGCATGAGCCATGGACATAGCACTATAGGTGGAATAGAGTATGGTGGTGGAGGTGAGAAAAAGGAGAAGATAGTCTCACATCAACTAGGCGTATTAACGGGCTATGGAGATGCCCATTAATAGATATCAATGTGAGGAGTAGGGATTGCCATGAAACGGATGCACTAGAGCTATAAGTGTATGAAAGCTCTAACTGAAACTAAGTGGGTGTGCAACCAACTTGCTTGCTCATGAAGACCTCGGGCATTTGAGGAAGCCCATCATCGGAATATACAAGCCAAGTTCTATAATGAAAATTCCCACTAGTATATGAAAGTGATAACTCAAGAGGCTCTCTATATGAAGAACATGGTGCTACTTTGAAGCACGAGTGTGGTAAAAGGATAGTAACATTGCCCCTTCTCTCTTTTTCTCTCATTTTTTATTTATTTTTTATTTGGGCCTTTTCTCTTTTTTATGGCCTCTTTTCTTTCTCTCTTTTTTATTTGGGCTTCTTTGGCCTCTTTTATTTATTTTTCGTCCGGAGTCTCATCCCGACTTGTGGGGGAATCATAGTCTCCATCATCCTTTCCTCACTGGGACAATTCTCTAATAATGATGATCATCACACTTTTATTTACTTACAACTCAATATTACAACTCGATATCTAGAACAAAGATATGACTCTATATGAATGCCTCCGGCGGTGTACCGGGATGTGCAATGATCTAGCGTAGCAATGACATCAAAAAACGGGCAAGCCATGAAAACATCATGCTAGCTATCTTACGACAATATGACAATGAATGCTCAAGTCATGTATATGATGATGATGAAAGTTGCATGGCAATATATCTTGGAATGGCTATGGAAATGCCATGATAGGTAGGTATGGTGGCTGTTTTGAGGAAGGTATATGGTGGGTTTATGGTACCGGCGGAAGTTGCGCAGTACTAGAGAGGCTAGCAATGGTGGAAGGGTGAGAGTGCGTATAATCCATGGACTCAACATTAGTCATAAAGAACTCACATACTTATTGCAAAAATCTATTAGTAATCAAAACAAAGTACTACGCGCATGCTCCTAGGGGGATAGATTGGTAGGAAAAGACCATCGCTCATCCGCGACCGCCACTCATAAGGAAGACAATAAATAAATAAATCATGCTCCGACTTTGTTACATAACGGTTCACCATACGTGCATGCTACGGGAATCACAAACCTCAACACAAGTATTTCTACAATCCACAACTAACCACTAGCATGACTCTAATATCACCATCTTTATATCGCAAAACTATTGCAAGGAATCAAACATATCATATTCAGTGATCTACAAGTTTTATGTAGGATTTTATGACTAACCATGTGAATGACCAATTCCTGTCATCTCTCTAAACAGATATAAGTGAATCAAGAGAGTTTAATTCTTTCTACAAAAGATATGCCCACGCTTTAAAAAATATAAGTGAAGCAAAAGAGCATTCTTCAAATGGCGGTTGTCTAAGTAAAGAGAAACATGCAATCCAAACTTCAAATGATATAAGTGAAGCACACGAAGCATTCTATAAAGCCATACTCAAAAAATATAAGTGAAGTGCAAAGATCATTCTATAAATCAACCAAGGACTATCTCATACCAGCATGGTGCATAAAAATAAAAATAAAACCTAAATGCAAAAGACGCTCCAAGACTTGCACATATCGCATGAACGAAACGAATCCGAAAACATACCGATACTTGTTGAATAAAGAGGGGATTCCTCCCCAGCATCCCCAAGCTTAGACACTTGAGTCTCCTTGAATATTTACTTGGGGTGCCTCGGGCATCCCCAAGCTTAAGCTCTTGCCCCTCTTCCTTCTTCTCACATCGAGACCTTCTCAATCATCGAACACTTCATCCACACAAAACTTCAACAGAAAACTCGGTAAGATCCGTTAGTATAATAAAGCAAATCACTACTCTAAGTACTTTTGCAAAGCAATTCATATTTTGTTTTTGCATTGTGTCTACTGTAATATAACTTTTTCATGGCTGAATCCACTAATATGAATCGATAGTTTCATCAAAACAAGCAAACTATGCATCAAAAACAGAATTTGTCTAAAACAGAAGAGTCTGTAATAATTTGAACATTCACCATACTTCTGATACTTGAAAAATTCTACCAAAATTAGGAAAAATAAAAAATTTGTACAGAAATATGGTGCAAAAAGAATCAGAACCATTTGACGTTCCAGTGAAAAATTAAATTCATGCACTACAGCCAAAGTTTCTGTCCTGCACCGCACAAACCAACAAGCATCGTAAACATCCTAAAGGCAAACCTTGGCACATTATTTTTATAATACAATGGAATTGTACAAGGGGATAATTATTTTTGTTGAAAAGTTTCTGTAGTCAAGATTCACAAGGTTGCCGTGAGCATGAACAAAGTTCAAGGAGCTCTCCCACTTCAACAGTGCTTGTCTTTTTCACTTTCACTTTCCTTTTTCAAAAGTTTTGGGTTCCCCTCTTTATTTTTGTTGTTTTTAAACTATATGAAAGCACTAAACAGAAATAAATGACTCTCTAACACTTCCAGGTTGTCTCCCTGGCAGCGCTTTCTTTAAAGCCATTAAGCTAGGCATATAGTGCTCAAGTAGTGAATCCACCCGGATCCCAAGGTATATCAAAGCCAATTTTAATTAACAATGATTTGTAATTTAGTAGTGAGCACAAAGCAACATATATCAAGCAATGACGAAGTCTAACTCTCTTCCCATGCATCGGCATGTCATAAAAGAACAATTCATGCACATCTAGTAAAGGCCAATGCATAGTATAAACAATTTCTTGCAATTTTATCATGTTGGAAACATAGAGAGGTGGAGATATAGTTCCTCTCTCATAATAATTGCAAGTAGGAGCAGCAAGCACATGCATATTATATTCATCAAAATCATCATGTGCAATGGTAAAAGGCAACCCATCAATATAATCCTTAATAAGTGTAAACTTCTCCGATATAGTGTAGTCGGGAGAATTCAAAAAGATAATAGGACTATCATGCGTGGGTGCAATAGCAACAATTTCATGTTTAACATAAGGAACTATAGCAAGTTCATCTCCATAAGCATAATTCATATTGGCATCTTGGCCATAAGCATAGCAAGCATCATCAAAAAAGGGATATTTCAAAAGAATCATAGGGATCATAACAGTCATCATAGCAATCATCCTTCGGTAAGCACGAAGGGGAATTAAACAATGTATGAGTTGAAGAGTTACTCTCATTAGAAGGTGGGCACGGGTGATCAATCCGCTCTTCCTCCTTTTGTTCTTTGCTCTCCTCCTCATCTTTTTCATCCAATGAGCTCACAGTGTCATCAACTTCTTCTTCCATAGATTCCTGCAAAATATTAGTCTCTTCTTGGACAGCGGAGACTTTTTTAATAAGTGCATTAATTTCATAATTGTATTCATAATTCTCTTAGCAATATTTGAGGATAGCTAAATTTTCAGATCTATAACAAGCATCATCAATATCATCAAACTCTTTAAACATAGATTCAATTTCATAAGCACCCATAAAAGCAACAAATTCCTCTATTTGTTCCACATCATAGTAATCATATATACCTCTAGCATAAGAAGCCAAGGTTTCATTATCATTAAATTTGCATGAAAAGGGGAGGTGTGGAGAATTCATCCTAGAGAAACAAGTATAATCATATTCCGAGCATAGTTGTCTAGCATACCACTTCAATATATAAATTTGATCCCATAATAGTTTCCCTTTTGTGTCAAGCGATAATCCCTAAAGTATTCATGTTGATCCAACGTTACTCCCATCACATAATTAAATGGGGTTTTCTCAGGATTATTAAAGTAGTACATAATATCTTTCACATAACCAACATCGAGGGTTTTAGGAGGTTCCCCATCTCCATGAGCAGAAAGTACACCTAATTTTTTTGGTATTTCGTGTTCCATATCCATAACTAAAGATAAAGAACAACTAAGAACAGCAAATAAAAATTACTTAGTGATAAAGCAAACAAGCACACACGAGAATATTCACCCCACGCTATTGCACCCTGGCAACGGCGCCAGAAAAAGGTCTTGATAACCCACAAGTATAGGGGATCGCAACAGTTTTCGATAAGTAAGAGTGTCAAACCCAACGAGGAGCTAAAGGTAGAACAAATATTCCATCAAGTTCTATCGACCACCGATACAACTCTACGCACACTTGACGTTCGCTTTACCTAGAACAAGCATGAAACTAGAAGTACTTTGTAGCTATTTTTGGAAAGTCTTGCAAGAAAGTAAAGAACACGAAAATAGAACTAGGGGCTATTAAGGTAAAGAAGCAACTAAAGTAAATATAGCGAGTGTAGAAAAGTGGTGGTAGGAGTGGCGAAATTGCCCCTAAGCAATTGACTACTTTACTAGACCGATAGCAAGTATTATGTGGGAGAGTGGACCGCTGTAGATAGAGGGGGGAAGGTGATGGAGATGTTGGTGAAGATGGCGGAGGTGTTGGTGTTGATTGCGGTGATGATGATGGCCCCCGGCGGCGTTCTGGCGCCACCGGAAGCGAGGGGGAGAGAGCCCCCCTCCTTCTTCTTCTTCCTTGACCTTCTCCCTAGATGGGAGAAGGGTTTCCCCTCTGGCCTCCATGGCACAGGAGGGGCGAGAGCCCCTCCGAGATTGGATCTGTCTCTCTGTCTCTCTCTGTTTCTGCGTTCTCAGATTCTTCCCTTTCACCGTTTCTTATATTCCCAGAGATCCGTAACTCTGATTGGGCTGAAATTTTAACACGATCTCTATCCGGATATTAGCTTTCTTGCGGCGAAAGAAGGGCTCCAACCGCCTTACGGGGTGGCCACGAGGGTCAGGGGCGCGCCCCCCTACCTCGTGCCCCCCTCAGGCACCGTCTCGCGATGATTCCACTTCCCAAAATTCATAAATATTCCAAAATAAATCTCTGTTAGTTTTTATTCCGTTTGGACTCCGTTTGGTATGGGTTTTCTGCAAAACAAAAAACATGCAACAAACAGGAACTGGCACTGGGCACTGGATCAATATGTTAGTCCCAAAAATAGTATAAAAAGTTGCCAAAAAGTATATGAAAGTTGAATAATATTGGCATGGAACAATCAAAAATTATAGATACGACGGAGACGTATCAGGGCCGAATTGCTAGGCGAGCTCTGATCGTGCCAGGCGATCCTGTTGCAGCTTGTTCCGGACTCGCTTGAAGGTGTTCGGGGGCTGTGACGCCGAATGAGTGGTCTGCCTTAAAAGGATGCTTTGTGCTTCTACTACAAGGGCCGCAGTGTGCTCTTCTGTGCGGAGCGAGCGTTCTATGTTTCCATTTACTATTATGACCCTCCTGGGTCCTGGCATCTTGAGCTTGAGGTATGCGTAATGTGGCACTGCATTAAATTTTGCAAATGTTGTCCGTCCGAGTAGTGCGTGATAGCCACTGTGAAACGGGACGATATCGAAGATTAACTCTTCGCTTTGGAAGTTGTCCGGTGATCCGAAGACCACTTCCAGTGTGATTGAGCCTGTGCAATGGGCCTCTACACCTGGGATGACGCCTTTAAAGGTGGTTTTGCTAGGTTTGATCCTCGAGGGATCGATACCCATTTTTCGCATTGTATCCTGATAGATCAGGTTCAGGCTGCTGCCGCCATCCATAAGGACTCGAGTGAGGTGAAATCCGTCAATGATGGGGTCTAAGACCAGTGCGGCGGATCCGCCATGACGGATGCTAGTGGGGTGGTCCCTGCGATCGAAGGTGATCGGGCAAGCAGACCATGGGTTGAACTTTGGGCGACGGGCTCCATCGCATAGACGTCCCTTAGTGCACGCTTTCGCTCCCTCTTGGGAATGTGGGTTGCGTATATCATGTTCACCATCTTCACTTGTGGGGGAAACCCCTTCTGTCCTCCTATGTTCGGCGGCCGGGGCTCCTCCTCATCATCGCTATGCGGCCCCTTGTCCTTGTTTTCGGCATTTAACTTGCCGGCCTGCTTGAACACACCGCAACGCTTATTCTCTGATTTCGTAGTGATTGGCATGGCTTGTCGGGGAAAAGTCAAACGCACTGCCGTGGATGATGACACGAGCGATCCCAGTATGCGACCTTCCAAACTGGCGGAGCGCGGCTTCTGATAGATTTCTCTCTCCTCTCTTTTTGTACCAACAGACCGGAATCTAGGAGCCATCTGAAATCTGGCATTGACTAGCCGTATCTTACCCGGTAAGTTATCGCCGTTGTTGCGGCGCGGTTTGGTCTATTACTGATGTTCGCGCGTACCGAGCATCTTTATAGGTATCCCAAGGTGTCCGGACCGATCTCACTGACTGTGTTGTTGCTAAATGCAGCCAAGCGCACACACTATACCTGTCGCCATGCAAAGCGGGTCACGAAGTGTTGTAGGCTACCTATGAAATTTCGTCTTTCCCTGGCCGAAGTGCGCACCCGTGGACGACGGAGCCACTCGTCATGGACTGTAATGCATGAATGACCGCTTAGGGCCCTGGCGTACCTGACATGTCTTACAATTTTGGTTTTTCTTTAGTCAGGAAAGCCGAGTCCATAATGTCCGGTCCGATTCTCCCCATGGCATGCTGGGTCTATAGTGTGTGCGTGCAAGATCACAATCAAGCATACCTGGATCTTATGCATCTGAGGACCGGCACTTATAAGTGCCCCTGAACTGATCGATCAAGAAATCGCGTCTTCCAGATCTCCTCTGCAGCGTAAATACGGGAATCCTACAAACAGATCGAAACGCAACGCTGGCCAGCAGCCTGATTCGAGCCAATGCCGTGCAGCCTGGCGTCCTGAGCTCCAAGTTTTAGGTGGACATACGGGTACTAGTATGGCCAGTGTAGGAATCTAAAACTCGCTAAATGCGAGCAACGGTATCTGTACAAATTACGCTGAGCAGGGAGTGTGACAGATCCTCCGTCGCCACCAGAACGAGTGGTGTGCGCGATCCAATAGTCAAATGAACACCAATGTGCATCGACTACACAGAATAGACTATGTCCACTCGTCCATATATGAAATTATCGCACTACTACTTTACAGGGTTGAACCCCTCCCAGAATTCGTGATATCATTAACTTTCCATCAGTTGAAGGCATTCACGGTCGAAAAGTGTGCCAAGGCGCCTCTGACTGCCGGTGCTCATATCAGACCGACGCAAAGTTCATACGAATCTTGCTCAAGTTCTGTATTCCCAGCGCGACCGGCCCAGGATATGATAACCTGGCTGTATTCTCGATGCATGACTCGCAGCCAATCAATCGTCCGTGTATGACGGTCCCGAACATGCGTGCACCGTGACCCGGCTATAGACCTTACAATTTTTGGCTCAGGCTTACTGTCCATACTCCGTCTGCCTCAGGCCCAGGTCCCTTGTGTGTCCCTGAGGCCTTTAGTATCGTTTGATCTCGAGATGGCGGCGGAGGTTCCAGGTGAACTTCGACGGCTGAAACGCCCTCTTCTGGCCTGGCCCCGCGCCGGTGGCAAGCCCCGCATCTTCAACCGGTCAGCCGCAATCGTACACTCACGTGATTGCAGGTTTTATTATCCGCACGCTTACTCTTGAGGTGACCAGTAGCACTGCATTTGACTGGTAACTTTGGAGGGGCTGTGACTCGAGCATCAGTGGCGCGAGTGCGGGCCGCGAAGCGGACTTTCACCTCTGTGTCTGCTACAAGCGCTGATTCCAGCCCCTCGATCAGTTGCTGCTGCTTATTCTTCCACGCATTTAGAGTTGGCCGATAGTCGTGAAACGTGTGACAGCTAGCTCTTGCCTCGACGTACTGACCCCCGTCCTCAATGGCACCGGATTAAACTCTCCTTGTCAGCCGAAAGGCTCGGCACATCTTCGGAGAGAACGCACCACTTGATAATTAGTCCTCCCTCCAGCTTCTCCATCTACTGCCCACTCTGGACACCGGGCACTAGCTTGTTTTGTCCTCCTGGAGCTCTACCCAATCTGATCCCATTCGCCTCGGATGAGACTCAACGTCGCTTGTCCGCTCTTCCGCACTATCCCGCCACGAATATATATAGTGTATATTCTACAGCCCTAGTCGCGCACATCAACGCGGCTCCTGACTCTCATGTTGCACCATGTGATCACTACACCACCTACACCAACTGCTTGGCCCTACAACTCAGACGTGAATTGCTATGAGCACGCACAGGCCGCGCTCGCACGTCGTACATCAGGTGCTTGAGGCGATCTGCTTCTTTGGCGCAGGAGGGCACATCAATCCTCCGTGTCTATCGTCCAGCCATTGCCTTTCTTTGGGGTGTCCACCATGTATATATCATATGATGAGGTGGCGGTCCAGCGCCCTGAGGGCGGTGGTTCCTGTTCGTCTCCGTCGTCGTCCATACCGTCGAAGTCTTCGGAGTTCGAAGTCGAGCATGTCGTTAAGTCGTCGACAGTGGCTACTAAGTGGGTGGTGGGTGGGCAGCGAATTTCTTCGTCGTCCGCATCCCATTCTAGCCGGACATAGTTCGGCCAAGGTTCTCCTGACAGGGAGAGAGACCTTAATGAATTTAGCACATCGCCGAAAGGTGAGTGCTGAAAGATATCCGCGGAGGTGAACTCCATGATCGGCGCCCAATCGGATTCGATGGGTGCGATGCAGGCGGCTTGGAGCCCGTGGCCGGAGAAGAATCCAGTGGTTCGGCGACGCGGCTCTCGTAAGGGGTGAAGTCAGTATCCGGCTCTATCGCCACTGAGAGTGCGGCCTCCATGGCGGGTCTATCCCTCCGCTCTCGGATGGCGCAATTTGCTCCGGATTGATGGCCGGAGTAGTTACAGCATGCGATCTCCCGAACATTGTCCGACGGCAGAGTTACGTCATGCTCTATGCGGCGCACCTGACATCTCGAATCGTCAAAGATCAAGTCTCCGCAGCGACTAGTCGGCACACCTGGCATTTGCTCAAACTCCCGTCGCCTACACTCTCTACGCCCTCCCACCCCAACTCGGACAATAACGCGTACACTGGCGTTCCACCACCCCACCGAGAGCATGGTGCAAATCAAAGTTTCACAAATATCACCACATGAATGGCCAGGGGACGCGTCAGCTCTCGATCGTGACTCCAATCTCCTGCGATGGCCAAAGCGAATATGGCCCCACAGTGCACTCCTCCGAAAAGCCGGCACCGAATCACGAAGATCTCGTACGGCGCGGGCAGGAAAAGCTGACACTCAACACCATGAAGAGCGCGACCCGCAATTTGCTCCACGAGACCAAACCCTATCTTGATGCGAAGAATGCACACATCAAGCCTTACGACGAAACACAGGCATACGGAACTCACTCAAGATCGAAAGCCCACCAATGTCGACTCACTACTATCCGGGTCGCATTACGATAACCTGCGAGACAATCCTGCGGCTCTGGCTAACGAACGGACCGGTACCCGAACAATCAGTGCCGCCCCAAGAGCGCGATGGCTATCCCGGACCCAACGTAACACACATATCGAGCAGCCTACTTCGGAACACGGTACCATGGTCCCTTCCCTAGGCTCACGTGCCTGCCGGCTCTTAATGGAATCGGGTAATCACCCTACCGTACCTGACTTCGAATTGCTTCTTTTGATTGATCATACGTGCAGTATATACCAAGAGCTTGATTCATCTACCACGAGATCACTAGAGGAGTCTAAACCCTAGCAAAGCTCAGCCTCAATTGGTTGACTGTGTCTGTTGATCCTACGCGACTAAAAACCCCCTCCGGCTATTAAATAATAGACACCGAAAGCCGCAGGGGCTAAGGGCAGCCTTACCCAGCCGAAGGTCTAGTATACAACGGGAGGACTTAAATAACTATACCATATCAGAAGAAACTGATTGCTAGCTTCGCCTTCCACGCACAAAAGTCAGGCAGTGACCCATCCAGGACGGGAACGAATGTCTCATCATTATCATTGTATCTTACGCCGTTAGGTCCAACAGTCCCGCGGAACAAAGGATATTAGTCCGGGCTGTCCAGCGCGAGACCCCTCCAATCTGCACACCGGCGACTCCCTCAATACCGCTTTTACACAATTAAAATTGAGGCGCAGTCCCTTTATCGTGCGAGTGCAAACTGACCAAGCAATGATTGGAGCAAGCGGCAAAGCCTTTAATAAAGGGCCGCATGGCAAGAGCCAAGATCCCACTCCAGTGAGTACCCGAGTCGCATCTTACCACTGCATGCCTTTACGGGGTTTCAACGACTATTTTATTTTCTAAAACTGCCTAACAGAACCTCCGCAACATCATAAGGATGATAGCACAATTTTGAGCAACAACACCACAGAACCCACATATTAATCCCAGCACTCTCGAACGAGGTGAAATTTTTACTCCTAAGATCTAGATAAACCAGATCCGTACCTGCAATGGCCATAAGGGCGGCTCTAAACGCTCACCTGAGAGTCGTGACTCATGTGTAAGCCCGCCATACCCGTGCCTTCCGGTCTTTGAAACTTATACTGCTCTCAATACAACTCCAGCTCTCTCCAAGAGTTCGAACGCACCCGTACCCTCGTGACATCAGACAACGAAAGACTCGATACGCACACATAAATGTACTGTCTAACTCGCGCTCCGTTCTCGGGCTAGAACTCGCGTAACCACTAGACCTCGGTGTGCCGAGCCACAGACCAAACTGCCTAACGCTATATACTAGACGGACTCCTATCATGCTGACTAAACATACTCTGCTCGTCACAGAACCCATGAACGCCCAGCCAACATGAAAAGTCTATCTCACCCAACAAGAAGACTCCGTATACTGCGCTACACTAACCACACCCTAATCGTAATACTGCGTTATACCAATAGCCACACCAATAACAACTGCATCACTACTCGCCTTCACATACAATAAGACTCGAAACTTGCCGCTGCACCTCATAACACAAATAAAACTCCAATAACACCGATCACACTCTCTCTCTCTATCACACACCACATATTCCGAAACAATAATACACAGTAATACACACAAACCGCGAGCTCCACCAGCCAAACCCCAAACCCCAATAGACCACTACTACATACTCAACTAATCACTCGCGCTCTCTTACGAACATACATAACTCACTCAAACCCCAACCAACGCTCCGCTCACCACTCAACCTCACAAGATAAAGAGGTATACTCTACCCGTCGACAGGGCATTTAAAGTGGCAAAAAACAGTTCCAATACCCTTGGTGGCTTCACACAGCGACACTGCCTAAATGAACCTAGACCCGAACCCATCAGCAAGCCACAGAATAGAGAGACTCGAGCTGCACGCTTATACACACAAAGATATTGTCATCTCGATACCTCACACCATCCTAAAACACGACGGCGACACACTACTAACCTGCCATCCTTTCACCCACCTCCAGCTAGCGCAATACGACAATCCCCGACGACGTTCCAAACCACACCCATCGATGAACTGCGAATCATCAATCACAAACCTAGTCCTTACCACGCGACAACTGAATACAACAGCCAAAGCAAGATTTCTTTTAAATTCCATCCTCAAGACATCGGACCCAATTCCGTATCCAACATCTGCAATTTCCAAGTCTTTTGTGAATTATATCTTCAAGAGGAACCCAGTGTCGAGCTTTTCAGAGAATATTACTATTTGAACCGCCAGACTAAATTCATAGATGGTCCCAGCTTAGAGCTTGGTGGAATCTCAATCCAACGCTGGAGAGATGCTATCTTCCCTACTGGCACACTTCCCAGTCACCCTAAAGACTGGAATAAGACTTTGTTCTACTAGCAAGACACGTCCCCACCTGAGGAGAATCCTTTGTCGGGTTTCCGCAACCACTGTCTTAGCCTGAAGCATCCTCTTCCAGACTGGCTTACCACCACTGAACGGGCTAAGTACATGCCCACTTTTTCAAAAGTAAGGGATTTGCTGGCTAATGGATTAACTGGCGTCGACCTGGTCTGTTGCTGGGTCGCTTGGAGGATCATACCTTTGAGCTGTCGGCCCGGTTTAATGTGTGCATATAATGGCGACGCCAAAGATCCTCAGCGCCACTGCCAAATACGTCTGAATGATAAAGCAATCAATGACATGACCAAAACTCTGCTTGGGGAAAGCTTAGAAAACTGCAGCAAGGTGGGGTGGAATCCCTACTGCGCTCTTAACCCAGCTTCGGCTGTAAGTGTTCGCTCCCATTTACTTTGTTCACTGTTTATACAAGACTACATATCCCTTATCCTTGTTTGATTTACGCAGGCCGACTCTGCCTTCTAGAACAAGAAATATGAAGAGAAGGAGAAGGTTGCAAAAAAGCCCAGGGCCAAGACCAAATCCTCCAAGAAGAATAAGAAGAAAACAAACACCTTAGAGCTATTCACCCTAGAGGATGAGTCAGAGGTAGAACTTGATTCTCTTGGTTCCCTTTTTATGCATCTTATTGACCCTGACTCCTCTCAGGACGATGCGGAAGCCAGCCAGGCAGGTGATGAAGAGGTAACTATTATTTCCTCCGACTCAGAGCCTTTGCCAAGACAGAAAATTCGACGAGTGACCCGGAAAGTAAGGTTTTCTCACCCTTTAGCTTACTTGGATCCAAACTTTATTTTGAAGCAACAGCAGCGTGAGACTCGGCGCAGAACCCAGAATAGTGGAGGTGGAGAACTTTCCTCCGGTTTACCCAACACACCGGCCCCTCGCAAACGCCGGAATGAGGTGCCTCAGAATTCAATCTCTTTTTACCCAAAGGCGGGTCTTATTTGCCAACCACTTAATCCTTCCGATTCAAATTATCAGGGAACTTCTCATTCCTCTTCTGGCGACTCTTCGCAGACCCAAATGCCCGCCTTCATAGTTGCCCCTAGGTGCTGACTCTTTACTTTGTCATTTATCATCTGTAAATTGATATACTTATATCCTTCTTTGGTATTTTCAGCGGCATATCAAAGCCAAGCAAAAAATTGAAAATGAATAAACTGGCCGAAGACCCCAAAGTCCATGATCCGGAGAAGCAAGCACCAGAGTTTGAAGCCTCAGTTCAGAACCCTGAGAACACTGCTCATGAGCCGCCATCAGAAATTCCAGACACCCCTGTAGATCCTATGAACATTGACCCACCAGGAACTAAGCCGTGAAGCCCAGCCAAACCTGCAGAAGATGCTGAGGATGTTCTGATTACTCGCACTGGATTTGTAGAGCCAGGGAATCCTACCATTCTGACAAAACACTCTGCCAAGGAAGAGCTAGTTGAAAGACGGAAGGTCAAGTTTGATATTACCAACTACTCTCACTTGGGCGTCAATGAATTATTCTCTGGCTATCTTAGTCAGCTTCATGCTGGTCGTGATCTTGAGGTGGACATCATCAAGAAGATGCGCCAGAAATATGAGGTATGAATATCTGTCTCCTCCGTTTATACACTTATCCACCCCCAAGTCTTAGCCATAGGAAAAAATCGATTGAGTATGGCGAAGACTTTAATCAGTATGCCATAATAAACTTCGAGCCATAGCCCCCATGAACCGGCTTGTCTTGACAAAGATGAGTCGGATCATTTAAACTAGCTCCAAAAAATAAAACTTTACCTCATAGCCCTCACAGGCCAGTTTATCTTGAAAAAGATGAGCCGGATCTTTTTGCAACTTAAAAAGAACTTCTCCACACATTAGCCCCCAAGTACCAAGAGCTTTGCTTGCAAAGGGCTTGGGACTTGTATGAATATTTTGTCTTGAAAAATCTGATGATAAATGTATAATCTTTACTTGCAGGAGACTTTGACTCAAACTGAGTCTCAGTTGGGCGACTTAAAGACCAGACTGGAACATCAAGAGGCTGAGACCCGGAAAGCTGATGCCAAGTTTAAATTTAACTTGGATGGAAATGAAAATCTCAAATCCGAATTTGCTACAGAGAAATCCACCTGGGTTGAGGAGAAGGCCACCTTAAACAAAGAGTAGAAAATGTTGAATCATCTTTGAAAGAGGTCACTGCAGAACTGACCGGGTTAAAGCGCCACATTTCTCAAATGACTACTGCTATATTTGGTAATTAATGCAAGATGCCTTGAACTATTCCCAATGTTCACTTGTAACCCGCCTGCCTGGCTTATCTGCTCGTTTTACTTAACAGGCCCCAGGAGTACCAAGCTTGGCTAGGACATGCTGGTGAAGCTGAAGGCCACTTACACTTTGGTGGAGCAACTGTACATAGGCGCTCAACGTACTATAGTTGCCATCTCTCAAACCAAATAGGCACCTTCACTGCTCAGAGAGGTTTTGGACAAACTCTTTGTCCTACCCCAAAGAATTGAAGAGATAAAAGATCATCCGCCAGAGCCGGTGCTATTACTGCCTTAAGCCGGGCGAAAGCGTGGCAGGCAGAACTAGACCCGGAAGATTTGGCCACTGGCTTCCCAAGTCTGAAAGAAGACGGGTCTCCCTTTGACCAAGATGACTTTGCTGCTTGTGTGAAGGAGATGCGCCCACTGGCAAGCAAGCTAGTTGAAGAAACTGATCTATCCAGATATCAGGCGGCTTATATAGTGGAAAATTCAAAAGTGAAGGCACCGGCTTATGAAGTTGTGGATCTCATCCCTCCAATACGTAAGCACACCTTTGCTCCTAAAGTTGATCCATCTGAACTGATAGGTGATGAGGCTGAATTTCAAGCCTTAACTGGCATCAATTGGTCATCGCCTAACTTCCAGACGACGAACGAAGAAGAAGAACTGACGCAGGATGACCCGGAAGGTTCAACTCGCCAAGACCAGGACAACTGATCCATGGGGCGGCTCTCAAACTGCAACACTGCATCTCCTTTTGAAAAACTCTTATTCATTTGGGCTTGGAAAGCCGTGTAATAGGCTAGTGAAAACAATGATCTGTCATGCCATCGTGCATGTTTACTTGCTGAATACTTTAAACCGTCGATCTGATGTTAAGATCCGCTTCTTTTGAACAAGTCATAGATATGATATATCATGATGGTGGGTGCGCAAGGCAATTTTTCCTGGCGGCTTATAATCCGCTAACAGGGCGGGTTATTAACCCAATATGCTCTATGAATCCAATATTTATAGAAAAAACAGAAATCCAGAAACACAAGTCTTTGGAAGGCCAAGACGCGGCTTTTGGTGTTTACACCTGGCATGTAAGTAAATTGAGAGGGTAAGGATGGCTATGCTCATTGAGCAGGAAGCCCCCAAATGATTAATAAGACGAGATATAAGCCGGATCAAGAGGGTAGGTTGTGTTCAATGAGCAAAAAGCCCCCAAGTGATCATAGGAGTCAACATCTAAGCTGGATAAAGAGGGTAGGCTATGCTCAATGAGCAAGAAGCCCCCAAGTGACCATAGGAAACGGCATGTAAGCCAGATCAAGAGGGTAGGTAATGCTCAATGAGCAAGAAGCCCCCAAGTGACCATAGGAGACAGCATGTAAGCCGGACCAAGAGGGTAGGCGATGCTCAATGAGTAGGAAGCCCCCATGTGGCCTTATGAGGCGGCATGTAAGCCGGACCAAGAGGGTAGGCGACGCTCAATGAGAAAGAAGCCCCCAACTGGCCTTATGAGGCAGCATGTAAGCCTGACCAAGAGGGTAGGCGACACTCAATGAGCAGGAAGCCCCCAAGTGGCCTTATGAGGCGGCATGTAAGCCGGACCAAGAGGGTAGGCGACGCTCAATGAGCAGGAAGCCCCCAAGTGGCCTTATGAGGCGGCATGTAAGTCGTACCAAGAGGGTAGGCGACGCTCAATGAGCAGGAAGCCCCCAAGTGGCCTTATGAACAGACAATAAAGGCTCAGTTACTTAGAAATGAAATGACAGAGGCACTGAGTTACCAGGGATGCCATCTTTACTATACCGATCAAAATATATACATTGATAAAAGTATGTACAACACAAGAGCCGGTGGCTCGAGTGTAATATGGTCGCAGATGAGCAATGTTCCATGGTTGGTGGGTCTCCTCCTCCGATGTGCGTGAGTCCTTGTTTTCATGAATATCAATGAGGTAGTATGACCCGTTGTTTAGATTTTTGCTGACCACAAAAGGCCCTTCCCAAGTTGGGGATAATTTGTGCATATCTCTTTGATCTTGGATGAGCCGGAGCACCAAGTCGCCTTCTTGAAAGGTTCGGGTTTTAACCCGACGACTATGATAACGACACAGATCTTGCTGATAAATCGCCAAACGAGTTGCCGCGAGGTCACGCTCCTTATCCAACATATCTAGAGCATCTTGACGTGCTTTGTCGTTGTTAGCTTCAACGTAAGCCGCCACATAGGGCGAATCATGATGGATGTCACTTGGGAGAACCGCCTCTGCTTCGTAAACCATGAAGAAGGGCGTGTAACCTGTGGATCTGTTAGGGGTGGTATTGATGCTCCAAAGTACCAAAGGTACCTCCTCAACCCAACAGCCTGGTGTCCTGTGCAAAGGGACCATAAGCCGGGGTTTTATATCCCTCTTAAAATATCTTGATTGGCCCTTTCAGCTTGACCATTGGACTGGGTGTGAGCCACTGATGAGACGTCAAGACGAATATGCTCTCTTTGACAGAATTCTTTCATAGCACCTTTAGAAAGAATAGTGCCATTATCAGTTATGATACTATGCGGGTAGCCAAAGCAAAATATCGCCTTCTTAATGAATTGAACCGTCGTTGCCGCATCACACTTGCTGACCGGCTCTGCCTCAACCCACTTTGTAAACTTATCAACTGCCACAAAAAGGTGGGTCTTTTGTCCTTGGATCTCTTGAAAGGGACAACCATATCCAGCCCCCAGACCGCAAATGGCCAAGTGATTGGAATCATCCTCAACTCTTGAGCCGGCACATGAGCTCATCTGGAAAATTTCTGACAGCCATCGCACTTGCTAACCAGATCTTCTGCATCAACATGAGCCGTTAGCCAATAGAAGCCATGACGAAAAGCTTTAGCCACAAGAGATTTAGAGTCGGCATGATGTCCACAGTCTCCTTCATGAATCTCCCTTAGGATCTCACGGCCCTCTTCTGGAGAAATACAGCGCTGGAACACCCCTGTCACACTGCATCGGTGTAACTGAAAGTGCTAGTTATTGACTAGAGGGGGTGAATAGGTGATTTTTATGAAAGTCTTCAAAACACGGGGGCTTTGAAGAAAAACAGTAGCAATGATCCTATAAATATGCAGCGGAAGGTAGACTACACTAGACAAGCCATAGTCAAGTAAGCAATGAAGTGAAAGCACGAAGACTATCAGCAGCTAGGTAGTAGGATCAAGATGGAAGATAGTATGAAGCCAATCAACAACAGTCTTCACACAGTGAAGTCAATCATATCATGCAAGTAGGCAATGACTTCACGAAGACAAACAGTAAGTAAAGAGACGTAAAAGATAGAACCAGTTGCTCGGTGAGGACAGGTATTTGTTGGACCAATTCCAGTTGCTGTGACAACTGTATGTCTGGTTAGGGAGGCTGAGATTTAACTCAAAAGACCGCGTCTTCACCTTATTCCCCTTGAGCTAAGGACAGACAGTCCTCGCCCAATCACTCTGGTAAATCTTCAAAGTATACTTCCGAACCTTAATAGACTTTGTTCACCGGCGATCCACAATGACTCTTGGATGCTCAGAACGCGACGCCTAACCAGCTGGAGGATTCACAGTCCTCGAGTGTAATAAGTCTTCAGAACACGCAGACAAAAAGACTTCAGTGATGCCTAACACTCTTTGGCTATGGGTGTTTAGGGATTTGTCCTCGCAAGGATTTCTCTCTCAAAGGCTTCGGAGGTGGGTTGCTCTCAAACGACAAAAGCCGTGCACTAACTTTGAGCAGCCACCAATTTATGGTGTAGGGGTGGGCTATTTATAGCCACGAGGCAACGCGGCCTGATTTTTCCGAAGTGACCCTGGGTCACTAAGGAACTGACACGTGTCCAACGGTCAGATTTCAAACACACGTGGCAGCTTGACTTGGGCTACAAGTAAAGCTGACTTATCCAGCTCTGGATAAGACTTGCTCTAATTGTCATCGCTCGAAGACATAGGATTTGGTTGAGCATCACTTCAGTCACTCTGACTTTGTTCACTTGGACCCCACTTAACAATACGGTGGTTCCTATGACTCAACAAAGAAGAAAAGGAAACTATGAAACAACTATGCCTTCACAATCCATAGTCTTCATACGATGTCTTCTCATGTCATAGTCTTCAATGTGAAACTCTTCATAGACCACCATTGTCTTCAATGTCTTCACACATTTTTAGGGGTCATCTCTAGTAGGTAAACCGAATCAATGAGGGAATACTACCTGTGTTATCCTGCAATTCTCACAAACACATTAGTCCCTCAACCAGGTTTGTCGTCAATACTCCAAAACCAACTAGGGGTGGCACTAGATGCACTTACAATCTCCCCCTTTTTGGTGATTGATGACAAACTACTTGAAGTTTTCAACGGGGATAAAAGTATGTGAAATTGTAAGGATAAGGTATTGTCTTCATAAGTAGCAAAAGGCTCCCCCTGAATATGTGCATATAAGTATTTTGCATTTGGATGCAAATGCACATGGCAGGTTTTATTTTTGGAGATCCTCTTCGACTTATGAAGACAATTCATCATGCATGAAAGGATGTAATGAAGATAATGACATGCATAATGAAAAATGGACGTCTGCGGAAAGACTTCGTGCGGAATTTATCATCACACATGCGGAATTTATCATCGCATCACATAGTTGACAGAAAATGTAGCAGACGACCATCAAGTTTAAGTGTTACAACTCAAAGAGCTGAAAGTATCAAAAGCGAGAGTTGTAAACACTTGGCAAAAAGTATAGCAACCACCCAATAATGACCCGCTTGAAGACTATCAACTCAAATGCTTCTCCCCCTTTTGTCAGTAAGGACCAAAAAGGTTTGAAGACATATAGCTCTACTCGTTCCCATGAGTAGGAGAAAGTGCAGGGTCGACCTTGGAGTCCGGTGGTGCAGAAGAGCTTGGTGCAGTGTCGATTAGCGGCAAAGTTGTAGTTGGTGAAGTAGCATCTTTGTTATCAACGACTCTGGCATGGACAGTTGCCGCCGAGGAGGAGTACTCAAAGTCTACGAGTGAGGGAATCTGACGCAAGAGAGCGTTCCTGGGAGGAGTGGAATCAAATTTGAATCGCTCTGTGAAGCCATCCTGTTGAAGATCATCTTCAAAGCTTAGCAATGTCAGACTCTTCCACGACCGCCGATAGGTTTCATGTGTGACAAAGGTATTCTTGGTGGCAAGATTGCGGATTCAATTAACATCCACCAAGAAGCTCTACATCTGACGCTTGAGCTAGTCATGATGCTTGTCCTATTTCTGATGTAATGCCACGAGAAGCTCTCGGTCATTGAGAGCGCGAGATCGCTTTCGAGGCCTTTGAGCCATGGTGCTTTCAGTGGCTTCAGTGTTTGCATGGCGAGGGGCACGAGTGTTACCAGCCAAAGGATAAACACGAGTGGCAGCAAGAACTCCTTCAATGGATTGAGTGAAGCTTTGGTGATCTGCGTTGTGAAGATATATAGGCTCCTTGGTGGGTTCAGGGTAAATGGCTTCTATAGACATATCAACCTCTAGCAAGAAGATAAGGTGGTTGCGCGCAGAGGGCTGATAGTTAATAGAAGAGTGAAGCTTAATGAGGCGCATTACCCATGGAGCATAGAATTTCAGACCAAACAGATCGGAGCCAGATGCAGCAAGTTGCCTGATGAAGAAATCCTGAGCATTGAAGATGATGCCATTTGAGATATAGAAAACCAATGTCTTCATTGCTCCTTCAAGCTTCACTGCAGGAGAATGTCCTTTGACAGGCCAGCGAGTTTGCCTTACGATATGATATATATAGATGGTGTGGGGCAGATACTCCAGGTTGTCAACAAATACCTCCTTTGGATATTCAGTATCTTGTGGCAGTGGCTTCATCATACTCAGCATTTGGCTCATGTTCGGCTCAGGCTTCTGGAATATGCTCTCCAAAGCATTCCTATGTAGCTGACAACCAGGTTCATAGTATTCACCTAGAGTGGGCAGGGCAGTAAGCTCAATTATATCTTGGGCTTTGGCTTCATGGTGTACATCGCATGTCATCCACTCAAGGACCCAAGTCTTTGGATCCCTGTTGTAGCCACGAATGTGAAGAGTGGCATAGAATTGTAGCAGAAGCTTCTCATTCCAATGTTCTTTGTCGGTCACAAACTGCAGAAGGCCAACATCTTTGAAGCAGTCTAGAGCTTCTTCCAAGCAGGGCAGGCCTGAGATGGCTTCGCAGTCTAGAAGCATATGAGGAAAAATGCGCCCTTGATTGTATAAGACACAAGAATAATAACTGCATTACTGATAGCTCCAGAACCGATCTGATGAAATCCTTGGCTGCGAATATGGGTTCTTGGCACTATCAAAGAAGGTGGTGTGTGCTTTGAAGCCATTCAATTTGAATGATCCTGGAGAATTCGCAGTACCTGAAAACCTTGGCAGCCTGGGCTTTGGCTTCTGGACCTGAGGCCTGTGTTCCACATGATAGGCAAACTGTGGTCCGGGAGCAGGCGGGAGAAATAGAATGGGCCAGCGGACGGTGGCAAGTTGACCACGATCGTATGCTTGCTCAATGGTGTGAGGTCTTGGAGGTGGTACAGGAGCAGAGGCATTGACTTCGAGCTGCAGATTGCCTTCATATGCAGCATTGGCTTCAGGCACCGTATTCACTTCAGGCGCCACATTAGCTTCATCCATGACAACGTCATTGCCTTCAGTAGTGTTGTGGGTGGCCGCCTCAGTATTGTCAACCTCCACTTGAGTAGCTGGAGGGACTGGCACTGACTCGTTCTCCTCGAAAATAACTTCTGGTTTGATAGGGGGTGTGGCAACACGCTCTTCTTCTTCACGGGGTTCTTCTTGGTCATCGGCTGATGCAGCCGGAATGTCTTCAGTAGCTTTGGCTTCAAACTCAAAGACGTTCATAGTTGGAGTGGCATCAGGAAACACCTGTCGTGCCACTGAGTTGTTTTGCACTTCTCCTTCTGGAACGCTCGGTAGGGTGACCTGTGGCCTAGGGCCTTTGCGAAGCCTGCGCAATGCGGGCGACGCCTTTGGAGATGGGGTGGTCTTCATCGTGTAATAGGCATCCTCAAGTACCAAGGTGGTAACTTGAGGAGGGGGAGTACTAGGTGTGTCTTGGCTTGGTGTGTCTTGTGGGTGATCAGCCCACGATGCATCCTGAGCAGTTGGCGTCAATGGACGACCAATGCTGATGAGTTCGCTATTTGTGAGAACAGGCGATGATACTAGTTGGCGCTCGATCTAAGGAAGAACTTCATCATCATCTACATTGTCGTGATGACCAATGTCTTCAGTTGTGATGGGATCGGCAGCTGGAATGTCTTCAGCTTCAGGAGCCTCTATGGAAGCAGGCTCATGAACAATTAACTGACGCTCTTGGTTTTCTGACGCAGGACGAGCAACTAAGATGGGCTCGATGACAAGGGGCTCTGTGGGAGCAGCCTGATCTTTCTTCTTTGTCTTCCTCTTCTTGGTCTGTGGAGCATCATCAGTGGCATACTTGCTCTTGCGCTTTCTGGCTTCCGCCTCAACTGCCCTTGTCTTCTTCAGTTCATACGCGGCTGTGGGGACCTTAGGCTTTGTGCCTGTCATACTGGTAGGGAAGACAATGTGAGGTGCTTCCCGCCCTGATGCTTCAGCTTGGGCCACAGCAGGCTTCTTCTTCTTGGCAGCCATCTTGGGGTCGATGCCTGGACGCCCAAGAGCTTTGCGCTTTTCATCTTCATTGTGAGCTTGAACACATTTTGAAGCAAGGTGTTTCATTCGCTCTCTTGAACCTTTTGCTTCCTCACGTTTCTTGTGAAATGCCTCCTTGAGATCATGCATCATCTGCTTGAATTTTTGAACATCAGCCATGCTGAGCTTGGCCATGTGCTTCTTGAACTGGGCCTTCTCATAGTCAATTTTTTTTTCTTCAGTTCGACAATATTCTGAGCCAGAGCCAGCTCATGAGCAATGGCTCTGTGGAAGGAGACACTGATGCCAATTGGGAGTTGAAGATCATCGATACTGAGGCTTGGGTTGTCAAACCACTCATCAATGAAGTTATTCAAGATGTCCACATCGAAGAGAGACAGATCATTGAAGATCTCCGCCTCTTGCTTGCTCTTTATCAACAGCTCAAGAGCATCATCTCCAAGATCTTCGTCACTTGACATATCAATGGCTTCATTTTCATTCCTCAGAATGGCAGCTGGGGTCAGTGCTTGACCAGAACTCTGGATGGGCTTCTTCTTCTTCTCGGTCTTGGAGATGCGAGAATGATCTTCAGACTGCACACTTGCTTCAGGAGGTGCAGTGGCCAGAGGCTTCGCACGTGAAGCTTTAGGTGCAGCAGAGAGCTTTGAAGCCTTTGGTTTCTTCTGCTTCTGTTGCTTAGGTGGAGCAGGCGCTTCATCAGAATCAGCATCGTCTGCAGAGTGCTCCACGGCTGTCCCCTGAACAGCAATGTGTGTGATGAGACCTTCGATGTTGTAGAAGGGCCTGACAATATTGGGTTCAACATCACGGGTGCCATCAGCCCGAGGAGCAGATGGACCGGGGTTGAAGTCTAATCCAAGCAATTTCTTGTTCTCTTTGGCAGATGCCTTTGCAGTCTGAAAGTTACGCTTGAACAGATTATCGTCACGACACCATAGCAATGATGATGGGTCGGCATTAGCAGGCTATGGTCCATGGGCCATACAAGGGTAGAAACCCTGAGCAATAGCTTCAGATCTGTTCTTGGGTTGAAGATTTCGAAAGAGAATATCACCCCAAGGACACTTGATGGCATTCTTCTCGGCATACTCCTTGGTCACGAACCTGTATTTGAACCATTGCTCGGCCCAATATCTTCGAATCCATTGGATTCGTGTTTTGTGCTTATTGTAATCCTCTTCCGGATCAGTCTTGTACAACTCATAGAGATCTTTGGGTAAATCCTTTGATGTGCCCCCACGGCGCTGTCTGCCGCCCTTTCTCACTGACTTTTTTGTGGCCATTGTATTCAAGTAGAATGGCTTCAGTACAGTGAATGGCTTCCACTTGCTGGTCAGATAGGAACTTGCTGATGGTGAATGAATGTGATGCTGTAGGAACTCTGCAAATGAATGCAGACTATGAGAACTAAGGGATTCTCCCACGGACATGTACCCGTGACAGCATTAGAGATGCGAGGGAAGGGGAAGAGGTCATATGCATTCTCAGAGGATTTTGAAGATAAATCAGTTTGAAGGCATTAACCTCATAGCACGAAGACATTCACTTATATGTGTCGAGTTGGTTCCAGATTTGTACGAATCCAAGAATAGGTACAAGTGAGGAATCTAACTACTTGTGAAGCATAAGTGAATATATTGGGCATGATATGAGATGCAGAACAGGATAGATCCAATTTTGTAGGCATAGAAACCACTTTTGGTGGAGAAGGATGAATCTATCGGATCAAAAAGACAGTAAAAGTAAGCTTTAATTACCACACGAAGAACTGCTAGACGGAGTGGAGTTGGAGGCCGAGCAGTTCAATCTGTCGTGCCCTAACTTGGCGACGGAAGACACCTACGGCGGCGGCGGAAGAGACGAGGTCCGCGGCTGGCATGAGGACGGCGTCGGTGAGGTCGCGGCAGCTAAGCCCTTCATCGTCGGCGTCGTCGAGAGCTAGCAATGGCACTAGGGTTTGTACGAGGCGGAGAGGTGGAAGAAGGGATAATGACCGCGGTGAGGTGTATATTTATAGAGACAGGGACGGCACAGCGATATTATGCAGGTGCCCCTGGCGGTTCACATCTAAGGGACACGTGGCATGCATGCAACACCTTGGAAGTTGTTCCATGTTCCCACGCATGCCTGGATTGTCGGGTGGTCGTTCCCGCTTCTCCAGTTTTTAGGCAAAAGAGATATAGCATTAAAACAGATTCAATTTTGTCTCTGTGTCTTCTGCTGACAAGGACTCAGAGAAGACAATCGACAGTTTCAGTTGAATGCATATGATTTGGATAGATAGAATCTGAGGTAGAAGCATATAGGGGGTTAGGGTCCGATCACATTCACTTAGGTCAAAAGATTCAGACAAGAAGTCATAGCTATAAGTGAATGCTGTAGAGGACAGAACACAAGTATATGTATATATATCAGTATAAGACCAAATCAGCATTGTGAAGATAAACATGAAATCAAATCAATGTCGAAGACAAACCAAATGTGAAGATTATGAAAAAGTGACGCCAAATTAAACACTTCAAACAAGAATTTGGTGGCGGCGTTACCCACCGTATAGGAAGTATTAGACCCAGACATGGCGCACAATTATCGTGGCGCTCCGAAGTCACTTTCCACATTAATGTATTCACACTTAGAGTGTATGTCTTCATTATTTGAAGACATAGTTACTTCGTGTGTTGCACACCTAAGTCATCACAAGCATAAGCGTTAGGATGTGTGTCCAATCACATGACATTTGAGGATTCTAAGATATTTAGCTCACACCGCAACTTGCAAAACCTTTTCTCATCCAAGGGATTTGTGAAGATATTTGCCAATTGCTCTTCAGTGTTGACATGAATGATATCAATATCTTCCTTCATGACATGATCTCTGAGAAAGTGATGACGAATTTCAATGTGCTTTGTCTTCGAGTGCTGAACTAGGTTGTTGGCAATCTTGATGGCGCTTTCATTGTCGCAGTAGAGTGGCACATGCTTCAGATGGATGCCATAGTCCTTGAGAGTTTGCTTCATCCATAGCAGTTGAGCATAGCAAGATCCAGCGGTAATGTATTCAGATTCAGCAGTGGAGAGAGACACACGGTTCTGCTTCTTTGAAGACCAACGGACAAGAGATCATCCAAGAAAGTGACATGTGCCTGATGTAGACTTGTGATCAACCTTGTCACCAGCATAATCAGCATCTGAGGATCCAACTAGATCAAACTCTGAGCCCTTTGGATACCATAATCCTAGTGTTGGGGTGTAATCCAAATATCGAAGAATTCGCTTCACAGCTAAGTGATGTGATTCCTTTGGTGCATCTTGGAATCGGTCACACATACAAATGCTAAGAATGATATCTGGCCTAGATGCACACAAATAGAGTAAAGACCCAATCATGGAGCGGTATACCTTTTGATCGAACTCTTTAACATTGTCGTCAGGGCCCAGATGACTTTTGGTTGGCATTGGCGTCGTGTATCCCTTGCAGTCTTGCATTCCAAACTTCTTCAGGCAATCTTTGAGGTATTTCTCTTGAGATATGAAGATGTCATTCCTTTGCTGATAGATTTCAAGACCAAGGAAAAACTTCAGCTCACCCATCATGGACATCTGATATTGCTCTTGCATCATGTGTCCAAACTCATCACTGTATATTTTGTCAGTGCAGCCGAAGATAATGTCATCCACATAGATCTGGCACACAAACAGTTCACCATCATATACCTTCGTGAAGAGAGTGGGATCCAGGGAACTAGGTTTGAAGCCTTTGCTCTTCAGGAAGTCTTTGAGTGTGTCATACCAAGCACGAGGGGCTTGTTTGAGGCCATACAGTGCCTTGTTTAGCTTGTAAACCATATCAGGATGTTTTGGATCTTCAAAGCCAGGTGGTTGTGCAACATACACTTCTTCTTCAATCTTGCCATTGAGAAAAGCACTCTTCACATCCATTTGATATAGGCTAGTAGAATGCGAATGGCTTCAAGCCTAGCCACCGAAGCGAATGTTTCATCGAAGTCAATTCCTTCAACTTGAGTGTATCCTTGAGCAACGAGACGAGCCTTGTTTCTTACAACTTGACCATGCTCATCCTGTTTGTTGTGATAGATCCATTTTGTGCCAATGATATTGTGCTTGCGAGGATCAGGACGCTTGACCAGTTCCCATACATTGTTCAGCTCGAACTGTTGAAGCTCTTCTTGCATAGCCTGAATCCATTCAGGTTCCATGAAGGCTTCAGCAACTTTCTTAGGTTCAAATATGGACACAAATGCAAAGTGCCCACAGAAATTCGCTAGTTGTGTTTCTCTTGAACGAGTAAGGGGACCAGGTGCATTTATGCTATCAATTATCTTCTCAATATGTACTTCATTCTCAACACGAGGATGAACTGGATAAAGATTTTGTTCTTGCTGATCATTGTCTTCATCTTCAGCATTGGCTTCAGGCTGAGCAAAGTCTTCAGGTTGATTTGGTGCAGAAATGATAAGTTCCTCCTCAGCCTGTGCCTCTGAAGGTATGATTTCTCCAATACCCATAAGCTTGATGGATTCACTTGGTGAGACATCATCTAGCACATTTGGCAGGTGCTCTCTTTGCGAGCCGTTAGTTTCATCGAACCGCACATCTACAGTTTCAACCACTTTATAGTGAAAGAGGTTGAAGACTCTGTAGGAGTGCGAATCCTTTCCGTAACCAAGCATAAAACCTTCATGTGCTTTCGGTGCAAATTTTGAAGTGTGATGTGGATCCTTGATCCAGCACCTGGCACCAAATACTCTGAAGTAACTTACATTTGGCTTCTTACCAGTCAGGAGCTCATATGATGTCTTCTTTAGAAGCTTGTGAAGATAAAAATGGTTGATGACATGGCACACAGTATCAATGGCTTCAGGCCAGAACTTCCTTGGAGTCTTGTACTCATCAAGCATCGTCCGAGCCATCTCAATGAGTGTTATGTTCTTGCACTCCACGGTGCCATTCTGCTGAGGTGTGTATGGAGCTGAGAATTCATGAGTGATGCCCAATGTGTCAAGATAAGTGTCGATGCTGGTGTTCTTGAACTCTGTGCCGTTGTCACTTATTATGTGCTTGATCTTGATGCCATAGTTTGTCATGGCCATGATTTGCGAATCGTCTGAAGACATCCTGCACTTCAGTCTTGTAGAGAATTATATGCACCCATGTATATCTAGAGTAATCATCAACAATAATGAAGCCATAGAGACAAGCAGTGGTAGTAAGAGTGGAGTAATGAGTAGGGCCGAATAGGTCCATGTGAAGCAGCTCGAAGGGATGTGATGTCCTCATGCTTGTCTTCGAAGGATGTTTGGCCCTAGTCATCTTCCCGGCTTCGCAGGCACCACACAGATGATCCTTTTTGAACTTCACGCCCTTGATGCCTACGACATGCTTCTTCTTCGGGAGAGTGTACAAGTTTCTCATGCCAGCATGCCCTAGCCTCGGATGCCAGAGCCAACACTCTGAAGCTTTTGCTAGAAAACATACTGCCAACTGTGGTCCTGCTGAGAAATCTACCATGTACAGATCACCTTTTCGGTACCCTTCAAAGACTAGAGACTTGTCAGATTCCATTAGAACAAGGCAACGATATTTTCCAAATATCACAATCATGTTCAAGTCACAAATCATTGAGATAGACATTAAGTTGAAACCAAGGGATTCAACAAGCATCACTTTATCCATGTGCTGATCCTTTGAGATTGCAACTCTACGCAGACCCAATACCTTGCTTTTACCAGTGTCAGCAAATGTGATATGTGATACGTCTCCAACGTATCTATAATTTTTGACTGTTCCATGCTATTATATTATCTGTTTTGGATGTTTATGGGCTTTATTATACACTTTTATATTATTTTTGGGACTAACCTATTAACCGGAGGCCCAGCCCAAATTGCTATTTTCTTGCCTGTTTCAGTGTTTCGAAGAAAAGGAATATCAAACGGAGTCCAAACGGAATGAAACCTTCGGGAGAGTTATTTTTGGAACAGAAGCAATCCAGGAGACTTGGAGTAGACGTCAGGGAAGCTACGAGGTGGCCACGAGGCAGGGAGGCGTTCCTTCCCCCTGGGCGCGCCCCCACCCTCGTGGGCCCCTCGTGGCTCCCCTGACCGACTTCTTTATATATATATATATAGAGAGAGAGAGAGAGAGAGTAGCACTATTCTGATCCTAGGATCAGAATAACTATTCTGATCACGATCAGCCTATATATGGAGCGATGGGATGTTTCTGAGATCCCACGAAACCCACCCGACTGATGCCAAAGAAGAATAAAAACCCACCCACCCGCTGTAATGCCCTCGATGCGGCTATATCTCCCACGTGTCGAAGCACGACTTAGAGGCATAACCGCATTGAAAGCAATGTCGCAAGTGAGGTAATCTTCACACAACCCATGTAATACTTAAGGGAAAGAGATACATGGATGGCTTACAATCTCCACTTCACACAATTACATGAATAAAGCATTACATCAACCAGATACAATCAAGGTCCGACTACGGAACCCAAAATAAAAGAAGACTACCCCAAATGCTACACAGATCCCCGATCGTCCCGACTGGGCTCCACTACTGATCAACTAGAACGAAACAACACAAAGGGCAAGATCTCCATCGAGCTCCTCCTTGAGCTTGGTTGCGTCATCTGCACGGTTCAACGGCACCTGCAAACTGGGTTTGGAAGTAATCTGCGAGTCACGGGGACTCAGCAATCTCACACCCTCGCGATCAAAACTATTTAAGCTTATAGGAAGGGTAAAAGGTATGAGGTGGAGCTGCAGCAAGCGACTAGCATATTTGGTGACTAACATACGCAAATGAGAGTGGGAAGAGAAGGCAAGGCACGTTCGAGAAACTATGATCAAGAAGTGATCCTAGAATAACCTACGTCAAGCATAACTCCAACACCGTGTTCACTTCCCGGACTCCGCCGAGAAGAGACCATCACGGTAACACACGCGGTTGATGTATTTTAATTAAGAAAAACTTCAGGTTTTCTACAACCGGACATTAACAAATTCCCATCTGCCCATAATCGCGGGCACGGCTTTCGAAAGTTCAAAACCCTGCAGGGGTGTCCCAACTTAGCCCATCACAAGCTCTCACGGTCAACGAAGGATATTCCTTCTCCCAAGACAATCCGATCAGACTCAGCATCCCGGTTACAAGACATCCTCGACAATGGTAAAACAAGTCCAGCAAGACCACCCGTTGTGCCGACAAATCCCGATAGGAGCTGCACATATCTCGTTCTCAGGGCGCACCGAATAAGCTAAGCGTACGGGAGCCAACGTAACCCAAGTTGCCAAGGGATGGCCCCGCATGATGCTCTGGGTTGGACCAACACTTAGACAAGCACTGGCCCGGGGTTTAAAATAAAGATGACCCTCGAGATGCGTGACTCCCAAGGGAAAAAGGCTAGGTGGCGAATGGTAAAACCAAGGTTGGGCCTTGCTGGAGGAGTTTTATTCAAAGCAAACTGTCAAGGGGTTCCCATTATAACCCAACCGCGTAAGGAATGCAAAATCTGGGAACATAACACTGATATGACGGAAACTAGGGCGGCAAGAGTGGAACAAAACACCAGGCATAAGGCCGAGCCTTCCACCCTTTACCAAGTATATAGATGCATTAATTAAATAAGAGATATTGTGATATCCCAACAAAATAACCATGTTCCAACATGGAACAAACTCCAATCTTCACCTACAACTAACAACGCTATAAGAGGGGCTGAGCAAAGCGGTAACATAGCCAAACAACGGTTTGCTAGGATAAGGTGGGTTAGAGGCTTGGTTTAACAATATGGGAGGCATGAAAAGCAAGTGGTAGGTATCGCAGCATAGGCATAGCAAAAGAGCGAGCAACTAGCAAGCAAAGATAGAAGTGATTTCGAGGGTATGGTCATCTTGCCTGAAATCCCGCAAGGAAGAAGAACGAGTCCATGAAGAATACAAACGGACGTAGTCAAACGGGTCCTCACAACACAAAGTTATCGGAACCAACCCGAAGAAGCAACACCGAAAAGAAGCACACAATATAGTAAACAACCATCACATAATCATGGCATGATGCATAATCAAGTATGATGCATGTCCGGTTTAAAGAGGCATGGCATGGCAAAATGCACAAGCAATCCTACAAATTAAGTGGAGCTCAATATGCAACGGGATGCATGTTGACGGAACACCACATACGGGTTACTTAGTTCGATCTCGTTTATGTACCCAACAAGATTAAATGTTGTTAGCATGGCAAGAGGGTGAAGCAAAGTAAAACTACCTATCTAGTCAAGTTTAAATGAGGCCGGAAGCAACGAACAACAATTCCGGTAAATCCCCATATGCATATATTAGGTTTGGGGCTGTTCTGCCCTAAACCAAATTTTATAGTTGTTAAACATGCAAAGTGATGCCACCATGTTAAACTAGGCAAAATTCTACCCCATTTACATATAAAGTTTATTAGAAACCGAGCTACGGTTATTTAGTTATGAGTTAAATCATTTTAGCATGGCAATAGGCAAATATAAGAAAACATCATTTTAAGCATTTCAAACGTGCAGGAAAGTTTGATATTATTATCCCACACAAAATTCTAAGCATTTTTCATATTTAAAGTTTTAACATATGATGCACCGTTTGTGAGTAATGAAATGCATGAAGTTTAGGGGCTGATCTGCAAAAGTGCAATTCCCTAGAAATTGATAAAATCACAGCTAAGGAAAAAAACACATCAGGCCGAATCTTCACAAACAGGGCCAACAGAGAGGAGGGGCTGCAGGGACTGCTCAGATCGGGCTTTGGGTGACCTGGCGATGCTGGGCCTAGAGCCCACTGGCGGTCGCTCGCAGACGAGCCGCAGTCAACGCGCGTGTTCAGCGTTCGTCTTCCTTCATCGAACAGGACACATACGAGGCAGGGGTCGCGGGAGCAGGGACTTGGCGCGACGGGGAGGCCGGCGAGCGCGGATCCGGTGAGGACGCGGCTTGGGGCGAGGCACTGCAAGGCACTCCGATGAGGAGCGGGCAGATGGCGGAGCTGCGGTTCCATGGCGGCGATGTCGACGGTGAGGTCCTGGTCGAGGTCCAGCGAGAGCCCGTCAAAGCTCCGGTTGGTGGCGAGGAACGCAAGGCGAAGGGGAGGTTCCTGGTGGCTGCACGCTGGTTTTTGGCGCGGACATGGACGAGGGATGGAGGTGGTAAATGGAAGGGTTCGAGCCGCTCGTCCGCGATCGACCCAGGACAAACACGAGCGGGGACGCGTCGACGACGACCCAACTTGCAGCAGCACGCGTGAGCTTGGCACGGGGCGAAGTGGTGAAGGGCCAGCGGATCCTCTTATAGCTTCATCTTTCCTGTACCCGAACAGAGAGATGAAAGGTTAGAGAAGAGGGAGCAGCAGGGGAAGGAGATAAACAACAAGGGCAGTGCGAGGCACTCATCTGCTCGTCGGTGACTTGCCGGCGCGGCAAGGCGGAGCGGATCTGAGAGGAGGAGGTTGCAGGCAGCCGGCGGTTGGGCCTGCTAGAGCTCGCCGGAGCGACGGCCGGATCAGGCACATGCGTGATGGTGGAGCTCCAGCTCGGGGATGGGCGCGTGTGCAGGGGAGCCCTGGCTCACGTGGGATTTGAGCGGCGGCGGTGGTGGATGGCGAGGAACTCGAGGGAGGTTGCTGGTTGGCTCGATGAGGAAAACTGAGGAGGAGTTGCGGCGGCTGTGGTTGGCAGATTGGGAGGGGATCCCAAGGAGGAGGAGACAGCGGCGATGGGACAAGCCCCGAGAAACAAGGGAGAGTGGGTGGCGGCGGCTGGGAGGATTAGATGGATGGAGGGGACAGCTAGGGTTACATCTATGTATAAATAGCAGGTGGGCTAAAATTAGGGGCTATCTGGTACCTCTGATCGGAAACGGACGGTCGCGAATAAATAGCTAGGGAGTCCAAATAAGAAAACGGTGATGTTTTGTAGATGTTTGGGGATGATCCGGACACAACGGTGGCGACAGTCCGGGTCGGGTCCGGGACAACTTTTCGGGCGCGCGCGAGGGGGTTTGGTGCACTGAGCAGAGAGGGTTTCGGATCGTGCGGGCGCATCGGACAACTCCGGAAGCGAAGAGGGGAAGGAGGATGGACTATGTGGGCTGTGGCGAGACTACGAGGGGGAGAAGAGAGAGAGGGCCCGGCATCTCCTTTCGGAGACCGAAAACGTCCGACGTTAGACCGGCTGTACTACCGCTATAGTGATCCGTTGGGGCGTCAAACGAACTCCGAAAGCGATGAAATTTGACGGGCGGTCTATCTACACTATAATAAGACCACACGCCAACTTTCAACCCAATCCAAGAATATTTTCCGACCACTTATAAAATACTGTTTCAGACACTCCGCGGGCGCGTGCAAGTGTGGACGGGCTCAGAACGGACAACGGACAAAACGAGGAGACCGGGACGGATGCATGTTTCAAAAACATGATGATGCAATGCACATGATAACATGATGAAATGCAACACGCAAGCAAATGACATGACAACGCCGGCGAATAACTGGAAGACACCTGGCGCAACGGTTTCCGGGCGTTACACCCACACCCCGCGATCCCCTCCCATACCTCCCCGATCCCACATCTGCCTCCCTAGCCCGAGTCGCCGGCAGCCCTGCCACCAACAGCGCCGCCGTGACCCCTGCAACCAACGGTGCCGCCGCCAGGCCCGCCTCCAATCACGCCTTCGCCAGCCCCTGCAACCAACTGCGACGCTGCCAGGCCCGCCTCCAACCGCGCGTCGCTAAGGCCCGACCTCCAACCGCGCCGCCGCCGAGGCCCGACCTCCAATCGCGCCGCCGCTGGCCCCCGACAACCAACTGTATTGCTGCTCGGATCCTACCTCCATTCACGCTGCCGTCAGGCCATAACAAAGAAAATTGCGGCCCTCCGGCCAACCACCGCCTCCGCACATGCCCCGTGTGCCCTCCGGCCAACCTCCGCCTCCCCGCCCCATCCCGCTCGTCTCCCGACCAACCACTGCCTCCCCATCCCTCCGGCCTCGACTTGCTGCTGTAAGAGGTCTTGACCTGCAGCTAGTCACACGCCTCGCTCCGACCCACTGCCACCAATTACAAACGGGTCCGGCCCCCTGTCCTTTCCCTCCCGACCTTCCTCTTCATCTGCAGTGCGAGCTCCTGTGAGCAGTGAGCTACCATCTGTGTCATCCTCAGCCCCGCTGGAGCTTGTAGGATAGGCGTACACATACATGCCAATGTACAACTGAAGAAGTTCAAATAGGGCATCCGGAGCAGTAGAATGGAGGTGAGCAAGGTGTAGTTGTAGGGGACGACACTGACAGGGCAGACAAAATCAAGCCCGGGAGACATGAGTATATGTGCGCCTGTGATCTGCATCAATGCTGATGCGAGGGATTACTTTAATTGTGCACATATGGAGTAGTCACGTTGGTGGCTTGAGCAGCTGCAATGTTGTTGGAGAGGAAATCTGAAGTTAACGGAAGTCCAACTATTAAGTTGGACAAGGTTCATCTACTTCGTGGCAGGCAAAATCTCTAATAGCTCCATTATCAGATGAAAACACACATCGATCTCCTCAGATACTACACAATATTGCACCCGGTCTGATGGAATGGATTCGTCGTGAGGGAAGCAACAGATTTTGTATTTAGGTTGTGGCAAATGAAGGCCTTAATTGCCTGGCAGCAAAGGTGAAATCGTTGCGGGCAAATCAACTCTGTTTGTGTTCTGTAGGTTGAAGATGACCATGAGCGGACATGGGCTACACAAGACTAGGTAGCTGGGTTGGGCCAACAAGTTTAAAAAATGGAAAACTGGGTAGTTACTTTTTGGTGTTCCATCGTATGACGTGAAATCCCCCTCTATTTTTTTGAAATGGTACTATTAGGAGTAGTTCACGTAGCTTTCCCTCAATGTGTTAGTCCAACCTAATTACAAGTATAAGCGAGGAAGTTCGGAAAAGGTAAAAAATAACAATTAAATAACAAACCACATGAAGTTCATCATTGATAAATTAATAAGTCCAAACGAAATACTAGAACAAAGGTGAAATCAATAAAAACCGTTGAAGTTCAAATTTAAAAAATTGAGTAAGTCAAAGTTCATAAAAAATCACAGTTTAATACTACGACTATTGCATACTTCCCAGCAGAAAAATTGAATTGCAAAATTTATGCGTACACCAACAACTCAATTTGCTCATTCAATTGTGGAAAATTTCCTCGCATCGCATCTATCATGTATATTAGCTACAGAACAATCAAATGTACAAAAGAAAACTACTCTTATATGTGCTCGACAAAATAATTTTTTCGGGAAAATAGCAACACAATCAACTTGTGGAAGTTCATAAAAAAAGGGAAAACTAGTTTAGGAAACAAACCTAAGATCTACATCATCAGAGAATTAAAAAAATGAGATTTCTCTAGCTACTAAATGAATAAATCAAGAAATTCAAATTGAAATAATGGGGGAGTTCGATGTTTATATACCAAGAAGAGAACAAACCTAACTAGAAAAATGTTAACTCTGGAAGTTCAAATTTAACAAACTGAAGAGTTTACAAATATAGAAAAATGAGATACACATATGTTTGTAGAAAACAAATAAGGTCAGATTAAAATAAGAGAGCTTTTGAATGGATTTTCTACTCTCTTTTTTAAATCTGGAAGTTCAAATTGAAATAACCATGCGGTTCAATGTATATATAAAAAATAGGATTTATCCATTAATAAATTACTAAAGGAAATAAAAACAAGAAGTCCAAATTAAAAAAATGAAGGAGTTCAGCGTTTTTAAAAACTTGGATATTTCTTGTTCTAAAAAATAAAACCATGAAGTTCAAAATAAATAACGGAGTAGTTCCATGTATACAAAAAAAAACTCAAATTCTTCCCGTTTCTAGGAAAAATAAAAGTATCAATTTTATTTCAAAAAATTGTTTGTACTTGTCTAAAAACCATATTTTCTGAGAATAAAACTAAGAAGTGAAAATTAAAATAATAGAGAAGTTCCAAGTTTATCAAAAACTCATATTTTTTGTCGTTACTAAAGAATAAAATGAAGAAGTTCAAATTAAAATAAAAGTAACAACTAAAAAAAGTATTCAAACTCTCTACATGGCTATGAATTTCGAGAATGGCGATGAATTTTGAAAAAACTATTTACATGCAAAAGTTTCCCCTAAAAGACAAGTCTGGAAGTTCAAAAAAATAAGCAAGAAGTTCAAATATAAAAAGTACATCAAAATTCTTTATAAAAAAGGATTTCCCCATTTGTAAATAAATTTACAGAAGTTCAAATTAAAAAGAGGATCCTTTCAAAAAATAAGTAATACAAAATGTTTTTCAACTTTCTAAAAAAAACTGGAAATTCAAACTAAAATAACGATGCGGTTTCAATGTCTATAGCAAAAGGATTTTCCCCGTTACTAGCCAATAAAACTAAGAAGTTCAAATTTAAAAAATGGTGAAGTTCGGTGTCTATAAAAAAATTCAATTTTTACTTATTATTAAAAGAATAAAACCAAGAAGTTCAAAAAAAATTAGAACAAAAGAAGTTCAAATTTTTAACAAGAAAAATTTGGATAATTTCAATAGCTTTTCAAAGGTGTATTGTTTGTGCGGTGTGTAGTTATGGAATAATACCAATAAGTTCAATTCCAAATAATGAAGAAGTTTGATGTTTCTAAAAAACCTCCAATTTTCACATTTCTAAAAATACACAATGAAGTTAAAATAAAAAAGGTAGAGCGGTTCAGTGTTTATAAAAACTCAGATATTTTCATGTAATCGATAGGAGTCCAGATTGATAACTGTGAGAAGTTCTAGTACTACACTATGTGCATTTTGTATGAAAAAAAAGGATGAAAAAGCAAAGGCTAAAAGTTTTGTTGCTAGAAGTTCATGAGCTCGTCCCGAGAAAGTTCAAAAATTCTTGTGAGAGAGGTTGAACAAAAATACGTGACACAAGTTCAAGGGGGAAACAACGGGAAGTTCAACTACTACGCGGAATGCGTTTCGGGTGAGAATAAAATAATGTAAAACTAAAAGCCTAAAATGTTTGTTGCAAGAAGTTCAAGTGCTCCTCCCAGTGAAGTTCAAGAACTCTAGTGTGAGACGTCCGACCTTCAATTACATGTAAAAAACAGGCAAAAATGATGTTGTTTTTGCCATTTCTAAAACTGCTCTTAAACGACAACGAATTTGTAACATCTGTCTACATGAAAAAGATGCTCCTATTCATAATCTTTTCAACGGTATATTATATGCTATATTCCGATGAATGGTTTAAAAGTTTTATGTATACTATTTAAAACACGTTTTTGTGTATTCAAAAAATTCTTTTGAACCATCACGAGTATGAAAAACTGATCAACACAGGAAAGTTGCGAGTTTTCAACATCTTTCCATTGGTATATCATTTGCTCAATTCCGTTAAGTGGTTTGGGAGTAACGCGCAAAAAACAACACGTAAAAAATAGAGTGAGTTCAAACAAACATGCCCCAGAAGTTCAACTACTTCACACAGTGCATTTTCGTTCGCGATGAACACATAAATCATGATCTCGCCATTTTTTAATTTACCTCAAAACGACAGGAATATCATTTGTGTAAGTTCAAGTCCTCGGTCGGAGAAAAGTTAAAAAAAATTATTGTGAGAGACATTTGCACAAAAGGAATATCATTTGTGTAACACTAACGAATTGATGAGAAAATTACAAACAAAAATGCGTCACAGAAGTTCAACGTGAAAACAGCAGGAAGTTCAACTACTACCCTGAATGAATTTTAGATGAAAAACTTTTAAAATCATCGCGAGTATGAAAAGATGATCAACACAAGAAACTTGCGTGTTTACAGCAGCTTTCCATCGGTATATCACCTACTCAATTCCGGTGAATGGATGGAGAGCTACTTGCAGTGGATGGAGATCTACAAGAAAAAAACACGTGAAAAACAGAGTGAAGTTCAAGCACACACGCTGAGAAGTTCAAGTTCTTCACGTGGTGCATATTTGAAGAATCTGTTTCGCCATAAAGGCAGAATGCATGATGTCGCCGTTTTCGAAATTACTTGAAAATGGTCAGGATTCATAGAAAACCATCAACATGAAGAAGTTTCAAATTTTCTGTAGCTTTTCAGCGGTATATTATTTGCCCCATTCCGAAAAAGTTTGTAGAAATTACGGCAAAAATACGTTTTTAACCATTTTCAAAACTAACATAAAACCGTAATGACTTAGGAGAAACAATATATACAAAAAGGTTTCGCATTTCTTCAAGCTTTCCAACGCCATATCATTTGTTGCATTTGGACGTACGGTTAAAAAATTAGCTCAAAAATACGAACTCGGTGGAACTTGTTCCGTTTTCTAAATTACTTTTAAACCGTTCAAAATTAGAAAAAACTTTTAACTTGAAAAAGTTGCGCATTTTCATAAGATTTTCAACGCCATATTATTTGCCTCAATTGGATTAGCCGTTTAGAAATGGCATTCAAAATACAAACTCGGGTGTTCTGTTTGCGAAATTCTATGATTTTCCGAATTACTCTTTAACCGTAGGGAATTAGAGAAAACTTTCAACATGTGGAAGGAGCGGTTTTGCAGTAGCTTTCCAACGTCATATTATTTGCCTCATTCCGATAAACGGTTTAAAAATGCGATCGAAAATATGATTCACGTTTTTTGTATGAAGAAAAAACGGTTTTCAAAACTGCTCTTAAACCGTTTACATTTTTCCAAAAATTTAAATTGGGTCATGATACTGATGTCAATAGCTATCCAACGGTATATCGCAAGCCTCATTTGGACACCTTTTAGCTGAAGTTCAACCTAGTACTCGGGGTAGGTCACGCGCGTTACTCGGGAAGTTCAAGTTGTGATCAGAATAGTGTTTATGTGTGTATATATATATATATCAATATACCCTAAAAACATCGAGGAACACAATAGATCGGGAGTTCCACCACCAAAAGCCTCCGTAGCCACCGAAAACCAATCTAGACCTGTTCCGACACCCTGCCGGAGGGGGGAATCCCTCTCCAGTGGCCATCTTCATCATCCCGGCGCTCTCCATGACAAGGAGGGAGTAGTTTACCCTCGGGGCTGAGGGTATGTGCCGGTAGCTATGTGTTTGATCTCTCTCTCTCTCGTGTTCTTGAGGTGGTACGATCTTGATGTATCGCGAGCTTTGCTATTATAGTTGGAACTTATGATGTTTCTCCCCCTCTACTCTCTTGTGATGGATTGAGTTTTCCCTTTGAAGTTATCCTATCGGATTGAGTCTTTAAGGATTTGATAACACTTGATGTATGTCTTGCACGTGCTTATTTGTGGTGACAATGGGATATCATGTATCCCTCGTGAACTTGACCTTGATGTATGTCTTGCACTTGATGTATGTCTTGCACTTGATGTATGTCTTACACTTGATGTATGTTTTGGTGATCAACTTGCGAGTTCCATGACCTCGGAACTTATGCACAGGGGTTGGCACACGTTTTTGTCTTGACACTCCGTTAGAAACTTTGGGCACTCTTTGAAGTACTTTGTGTTGGTTGAATACATGAATCTGAGATTGTGTGATGCATATCGTATAATCATATCCACAGATACTTGAGGTGACATTGGAGTATCTAGGTGACATTAGGGTTTTGGTTGATTTGTGTCTTAAGGTGTTATTCTAGTACGAACTCTATGATAGATCGAACCGAAAGAATAGCTTCATGTTATTTTACTACAGACTCTTGAATAGATCGATCAGAAAGGATAACTTTGAGGTGGTTTCGTACCCTACAATAATCTCTTCGTTTGTTCTCCACTATTAGTGACTTTGGAGTGACTCTTTGTTGCATGTTGAGGGATAGTTATATGATCCAATTATGTTATTATTGTTGAGAGAACTTGCACTAGTGAAAGTATGAACCCTAGGCCTTGTTTCCAAGCATTGCAATACCATTTACGCTCACTTTTATCACTTGCTACCTTGCTGTTTTTATAATTTCATATTACAAAAACCTATATATATATATATATATCATCCATATTGCACTTGTATCACCATCTCTTCGCCGAACTAGTGCACCTATACAATTTACCATTGTATTGGGTGTGTTGGGGACACAAGAGACTCTTTGTTATTTGGTTGCAGGGTTGTTTGAGAGAGACCATCTTCAACCTATGCCTCCCACGGATTGATAAACCTTAGGTCATCCACTTAAGGGAAATTTGCTACTGTCCTACAAACCTCTGCACTTGGAGGCCCAACAACGTCTACAAGAAGAAGGTTGCATAGTAGACATCAATCTATTTTCTGGCGCCGTTGCCGGGGAGGTTGGCACTTGAAGGTATATCTTTAGATCTTGAAATCGAATCTTTTTGTTTCTTGTTTTAGCACTAGTTTAGTTTATAAAAGAAAACTTCAAAAAATGGAATTGAGTTTGCCTCATACACTTCATCTTTTTAATATCTTTCGTGAGAATGATGGAAAGGAAAATTGTGCTCAAATGCTATAAGAAGAAGTCTATAAAATGTTTGGCACTAAACCTATGAATGATGAGCATGATTGCAATGTTGTTAGTATGAACTCCTTGAATATCCATAGTACTAATGATGATTGCACCAGTCATGATGAAAATGTCTCATATAAGCATGTCAACTTTTGTGGAGTGCATAGAGTTTGCAAGTACATACCAAATAGAGAAGATAGATTTTGCAAGAGGTATAAGTATTTAGAAACTAAATGGTTGCAAGAGAGGCTAGATGTTTGTGCTGAAAATTTAAAATTTCTTCACCATACTTGTGAACTTTGCAATGAACATGGTCATTTAAATCTCCAATGCAAATTGTTTCATGATCGTATCGTGTCCAAAAATTGTGATGATTTGATTTTCCTTGCACATCATAATGAACTTAGTTTGCTTTTGGGTTATGAAGAAATGAAACGTATAACTAAGCATGTTCCAGAATATAACCTTGAGAAATTCCTCGATATTGATCTAGAAGAATTTTTTATGTATTGTGCGGTGAATTGCATTGAAAATTCTTATATTGCCAATTACATAAGAAAAGAAAAAAAATAGAGGATGAAGAGAATACTAATGAAAGGGAAGATGCTTCCCAATATCTTCCTATTATTTCTTATGATGAATCAGGTAACGAGGAGGAGCCTTCTATTCAACCAATCTCATCAATAAGGAGCTCCAAAAGGAGGATCGAACCCACACACAATGTGAAGAAGAAAAAGAAAAGATAGAGAAGTAAAGGTAAAAATGTATCCCTCCCAAATGATGTTGCTCCTACTACTCATTGTGATGATGATAATTGTTACACTATTGGTGATATCCATACTATTAATGATGAGAATGATTATGCTTATGATATGAAAAGGCCCAAGCTTGGGGATGATATGTTTGATGAGAATGACATGTTTGAGAATATATTTTCTGCAATTAATGTTTGTCCCAAGCTTGGGGATGCTATATTTAATGAAGATGATATTTTTAGCCTCCCAAGTTTTGATATGCAAATTTGTTATGATGAAAGCACGCCCCCTACTTATGATGATTATATTGATGAAAGTGGGTTTGGAAGAGTGCCAACTTTAGGAAGTAATGATCCCACTATTTTGGAGGGTGTTAAATCTTATTGCGATAATTGTGAAAGTGGATTTGGAGAGGTCATGACTTTATTTAGTAATGATTCCACTATCTTGGAAGAGGTTTCAATCAATTATGATGAGAACAAAGTTGCTACTTATGATAATTATTGTGATGATACGTATGCTATAAAAAGTAGTGATGATTATATTAAAACTTGTCATGATTATGATTACCATTTTTCTGAATATTACTCTTTTAATGTGGAAACAATTTATAGTATTCGAGTTTCTTATGATACTCCCACTATTCTGAATGAGAAGAATTTTGCTTATGTGGAGAGTAATAAAATTTCTATGCTTGTAGATCATGAAAAGAATGCTTTATGTAATGGTCATATTTTTGCATTCATTCATGATGCTACTGAAAATTATTATGAGGGAGTAATATATGCTTGTGGGAATTGCAATAATATCAAGTTTCCTCTCTGTGTGCTTAAAGTTTTAAAGTTATGTTTGTTTTGCCTTCCTATGCTAGTTGATTATTGTTCCCATAAGTTGTTTGCTCAGAAAATCCCTATGCATAGGAAGTGGGTTAGACTTAAATGTGCTAGTCATATTCTTTATGATGCTCTCTTTATGTTTGAATTCTTATCTTTTATGTGAGCATCATTGAAATCATCATGCCTAGCTAGGGGCGTTAAACGATAGCGCTTGTTGGGAGGCAACCCGGTTTTATTTTTGTTCATTGATTTTTGATCCTGTTTAGTAATAAATAATTTATTTAGCCTCCGTTTTGGTTGTGTTTTTTGTGTTTAATTAGTGTTCGTGCCAAGTAGAACCGTTGGGAAGACTTGGGGAAAGTCTTTTTGATCTTGCTGTAAAAAATAGAAACTTTCACGCTCACGAGAATTGCTGCCATTTTTACTGAAGAGTGCTATTTAGTTAATTATTTTTGCAGATGATTAATAGATAAATTCCTCACGTCCAGCAATTTATTTTAGAATTTTTGGGTTCCATAAGTATTCGAAACCTACATATTACTACAGTCTGTTCTGTTTTTGACAGATTCTGTTTTTCGTGTGTTGTTTACTTATTTTGATGCATCTATGGCTAGTACAAGAGTTTATAAACCATAGAGAAGTTGGAATACAGTAGGTTTAACACCAATATAAATAAATAATTAGTAGATTACAGTACCTTGAAGTGGTGGTTTGTTTTCTTTTACTAACGGAGCTCACGAAGATTTTCTTTTAAGTTTTGTGTTGTGAAGTTTTCAAGTTTTGGGTAAGGATTTGATGGATTATGGAACAAGGAGTGGAAAGAGCCTAAGCTTGGGGATGCCCATGGCACCCCAAGGTAAATCCAAGGACACCAAAAATCCTAAGCTTGGGGATGCCTCGGAAGGCATCCCCTCTTTTGTCTTCGTTCATCGGTAACTTTACTTGGAGCTATATTTTTATTCACCACATGATATGTGTTTTGCTTGGAGCATCTTGTATGATTTGAATCTTTGCTTTCTAGTTTACCACGATCATCCTTGCTGTACACACATTTTGAGAGAGACACACATGAATTAGAATTTATTATGATACTCTTTGTGCTTCACTTATATCTTTTGAGCTTTATAGTTTTTGCTCTAGTGCTTCACTTATATCTTTCAGAGCACGGCGGTGGTTCTATTTTATAGAAATAATTGATCTCTCATGCTTCACTTAAATTATTTTGAGAGTCCTTTAGAACAACATGGCAATAATCAAAACTTTCATATAAGTGCATTGAATACTAAGAGAAGTTTGATACTTGATGATTGTTTTGAGATATGGAGATAGTGATATTAGAGTCATGCTAGTTGAGTAGTTGTGAATTTGAGAAATACTTGTGTTGAAGTTTGTGATTCCCGTAGCATGAACGTATGGTGAACCGTTATGTGATGAAGTCGGAGCATGATTTATTTATTGATTGCCTTCCTTATGAGTGGCAGTCGGGGACGAGCGATGGTCTTTTCCTACCAATCTATCCAAGTAGGAGCATGCGCGTAGTACTTTGTTTCGATAACTAATAGATTTTTGCAATAAGTATGTGAGTTCTTTATGACTAATTTTGAGTCCATGGATTATATGCACCCTCACCCTTCCACAATTGCTAGCCTCTCTAGTACCGCGCAACTTTCGCCGGTACCATAAACCCACCATATACCTTCCTCAAAACAGCCACCATACCTACCTATTATGGCATTTCCATATCCATTCCGAGGTATATTGCCATGCAACTTTCCACCGTTCCGTTATTATGACACGCTTCATCATTGTCATATTGCTTTGCATGATCATGTAGGTGACATCGTATTTGTGGCAAAGCCACCATTCATAATTCTTTCATACATGCCACTCTTGATTCATTGCATATCCCGGTACACCGCCGGAGGCATTCACATAGAGTCATATTTTGTTCTAAGTATTGAGTTGTAATTCTTGAGTTGTAAGTAAAAAGAAGTGTGATGATCATCATTATTAGAGCATTGTCCCAGTGAGGAAAGGATGATGGAGACTATGATTCCCCCACAAGTAGGGATGAGACTCCAAACGAAAAATAAATAAAAAAGATAAAAAAAGAGGCCATAAAAAGAGAAGCCCCAAAAAACAAAACAAAAAAACAAAAAAATGAGAGAAAAAGAGAGAAGGGGCAATGCTACTATCCTTTTACCACACTTGTGCTTCAAAGTAGCACCATGATCTTCATGATAGAGAGTCTCCTATGTTTTCACTTCCATATACTAGTGGGAATCTTTCATTATAGAACTTGGCTTGTATATTCCAATGATGGGCTTCCTCAAAATGCCCTAGGTCTTCGTGAGCAAGTGAGTTGGATGCACACCCACTTAGTTTCTTTTGTTGAGCTTTCATATACTTATAGCTCTAGTGCATCCGTTGCATGGCAATCCCTACTCACTCACATTGATATCTATTGATGGGCATCTCCATATTCCGTTGATACGCCTAGTTGATGTGAGACTATCTTCCTCCTTTTTATCTTCTCCACAACCACCATTCTATTCCACCTATAGTGCTATACCCATTACTCACGCTCATGTATTGCGTGAAGATTGAAAAAGTTTGAGAACATCAAAAGTATGAAACAATTGCTTGGCTTGTCATCGGGGTTGTGCATGATTTAAATATTTTGTGTGATGAAGATAGATCATAGCCAGACTATATGATTTTGTAGGGATAGATTTCTTTGGCCATGTTATTTTGAGAAGACAAGATTGCTTTGTTAGTATGCTTGAAGTGTTATTATTTTCATGTTAATATTAAACTTTTGTCTTGAATCTTATGGATCTGAATATTCATGCTACAATAAAGAGAATTACTTGGATAAATATGTTAGGTAGCATTCCACATCAAAAAAATTTTTTTTATCATTTACCTACTCGAGGACGAGCAGGAATTAAGCTTGGGGATGCTTGATATGCTCCAACGTATCTATAATTTTTGATTGTTCCATGCTATTATATTATCTGTTTTGGATGTTTATGGGCTTTATTATACACTTTTGTATTATTTTTGGGACTAACCTATTAACCGGAGGCCCACCCCAAATTGCTATTTTCTTGCCTATTTCAGTGTTTCGAAGAAAAGGAATATCAAACGGAGTCCAAACGGAATGAAACCTTCGGGAGAGTTATTTTTGGAACGGAAGCAATCCAGGAGACCTGGAGTAGACGTCAGGGAAGCTTCAAGGTGGCCACGAGGCAGGGAGGCGCGCCCCCACCCTCGTTGGCCCCTTATGGCTCCCCTGACCGACTTCTTTCGCCTATATATATCAATATACCCTAAAAACATCGGGGAACACAATAGATCGGGAGTTCCGCCGCCAAAAGCCTCCGTAGCCATCAAAAACCAATCTAGACCCGTTCCGGCACCCTGCCGGAGGGGGGGAATCCCTCTCCGGTGGCCATCTTCATCATCCCGGCGCTCTCCATGACGAGGAGGGAGTAGTTCACCCTCGGGGCTGAGGGTATGTACCAGTAGCTATGTGTTTGATCTCTCTCTCTCTCTCTTGTTCTTGAGGTGGCACGATCTTGATGTATCATGAGCTTTGCTATTATAGTTGGATCTTATGATGTTTCTCCCCCTCTACTCTCTTGTGATGGATTGAGTTTTCCCTTTGAAGTTATCTTATCGGATTGAATCTTTAAGGATTTGAGAACACTTGATGTATGTCTTGCACGTGCTTATCTGTGGTGACAATGGGATATCATGTGATCCACTTGATGTATGTTTTGGTGATCAACTTGCGAGTTCCGTGACCTCGTGAACTTATGCATAGGGGTTTGCACACATTTTCGTCTTGACTCTCTGGTAGAAACTTTGGGGCACTCTTTGAAGTACTTTATGTTGGTTGAATAGATGAATCTGAGATTATGTGATGCATATCGTATAATCATACCCACGGATACTTGAGGTGACATTGGAGTATCTAGGTGACATTAGGGTTTTGGTTGATTTGTGTCTTAAGGTGTTATTATAGTATGAACTCTATGATAGATCGAACAGAAAGAACAGCTTCATGTTATTTTACTACAGACTCTTGAATAGATCGATCAGAAAGGATAACTTTGAGGTGGTTTCGTACCCTACAATAATCTCTTCGTTTGTTCTCTGCTATTAGTGACTTTGGAATGACTCTTTGTTGCATGTTGAGGGATAGTTATATGATCCAATTTTGTTATTATTGTTGAGAGAACTTGCACTAGTGAAAGTATGAACCCTAGGCCTTATTTCCTAGCATTGCAATACCGTTTACGCTCACTTTTATTACATGTTACCTTGCTGTTTTTATAATTTCAGATTACAAAACATATATCTACCATCCATATTGCACTTGTATCACCATCTCTTCGCCGAACTAGTGCACCTATACAATTTACCATTGTATTGGGTGTGTTGGGGACACAAGAGACTCTTTGTTATTTGGTTGCAGGGTTGTTTGAGAGAGACCATCTTCAACCTATGCCTCCCACGGATTGATAAGCATTAGGTCATCCACTCGAGGGAAATTTGCTACTGTCCTACAAACCTCTGCACTTGGAGGCCCAACAACATCTATAAGAAGAAGGTTGCGTAGTAGACATCAATATGACTCTTGTCAGATGGACGTAAGGTTGAGTCCATGAGAAGACTTCAATCGCCAGTCATGTGGTTAGTGCATCCACTATCAATAATCCATTCTGAAGCAGCTGGTGTCATACCCTACAGTGCAGTTGATACGTCTCCGTCGTATGTACTTTTCCAAACATTTTTGCCCTTGTTTTGGACTCTAACTTGCATGATTTGAATGGAACTAACCTGGACTGACGCTGTTTTCAGCAGAACTACCATGGTGTTATTTATGTGCAGAAACAAAAATTCTCGGAATGACTTGAAACTTCACGGAACAACTTTTCGGAAATAATAAAAAATCCTTGCAAAAGATGAAGGCCAGGGGGCCCACCACCTGTCCACGAGGGTGGGGGCACGCCTGCCCCCCTACGGTGCGCCCCCCTACCTCATGGGCCCCCTGGAGCTCCTCCGACCTCAACTCCAACTCTATATATTTGGTTTCGGGGAGAAAAAAATCAGAGAGAAGAATTCATCGCGTTTTACTATCCGGAGCCGCCGCCAAGCCCTAAAACCTCTCGGGAGGGCTGATCTGGAGTCCGTTCGGGGCTCCGGAGAGGGGAATCCGTCACCATCGTCATCATCAACCATCCTCCATCACCAATTTCATGATGCTCACCGCCGTGCGTGAGTAATTCCATCATAGGCTTGCTGGACGGTGATGGGTTGGATGGGATCTATCATGTAATCGAGTTAGTTTTGTTAGGGTTTGATCCCTAGTATCCACTATGTTCGGAGATTGATGTTGCTATGACTTTGCTATGCTTAATGCTTGTCACTAGGGCCCGAGTGCCATGATTTCAGATCTGAACCTATTATGTTTTCATCAATATATGAGAGTTCTTGATCCTATCTTGCAAGTCTATAGTCACCTATTATGTGTTATGATCCGTTAACCCCGAAGTGACAATAATCGGGATACTTACCGGTGATGACCGTAGTTTGAGGAGTTCATGTATCCACTATGTGTTAATGCTTTGTTCCGGTACTCAATTAAAAGGAGGCCTTAATATCCCTTAGTTTCTGTAAGGACCCCACTGCCACGGGAGGGTAGGACAAAAGATGTCATGCAAGTTCTTTTCCATAAGCACGTATGACTATATTCGGAATACATGCCTACATTACATTGATGAACTGGAGCTAGTTCTGTGTCACCCTGGGTTATGATTGTTACATGATGAACCGCATCCGGCATAATTATCCATCACCGATCCATTGCCTACGATCTTTTCATATATTGTTCTCCGCTTATTTACTTTTCCGTTGTTATTGCTATCATCACTACAAAATACCAAAAACATTACTTTTACTATTGTTACCTTTCGCTACCGCTACCACTACTATCATATCGCTTTGCTACTAAACACTTTGCTGCAGATACTAAGTTTCCAGGTGTGGTTGAATTGACAACTCAGTTGCTAATACTTGAGAATATTATTTGGCTCCCCTTGTGTTGAATCAATAAATTTGGGTTGAATACTCTACCGTCGAAAACTGTTGCGATCCCCTATACTTGTGGGTTATCAAGACTATTTTCTGGCAGCGTTGCCGGGGAGCATAACTCTATTCTTTGAGTCACTTGGGATTTATATCTGCTTATCATTATGAAGAACTTGAAAGATCCAAGAACCAAGATTTATCCCTCAACTACGAGGGGAGGTAAGGAACTGCCATCTAGCTCTGCACTTGATTCACCTTCTGTTTTGAGTAAGCTTGCGACACCTAAACCTGCTTCTGCTATTCGTTCTGATATGTCGCATATTATCGATGATGCCACTTCTGCTATACATGATACTTACGATGAAACTACTTCTATGCTTGATACTACTGTACCACTTGGTGAATTTCTTGATGAACAACTTGCTAGGTGTCGGTGTCAAAACCGGCGGATCTCGGGTAGGGGGTCCCGAACTGTGCGTCTAGGCCGGATGGTAACAGGAGGCAAGGGACATGAAGTTTTATCCAAGTTCGGGCCCTCTCGATGGAGGTAAAACCCTACGTCCTGCTTGATTAATATTGATGATATGGGTAGTACAAGAGTAGATCTACCACGAGATCGGAGAGGCTAAACCCTAGAAGCTAGCCTATGGTATGATTGTTGTTGGGTATGTTGTCCTACGGACTAAAACCCTCCGGTTTATATAGACACCGGAGAGGGTTAGGGTTACACAAAGTCGGTTACAATGGTAGGAGATCTGCATATCCGTATCGCCAAGCTTGCCTTCCACGCCAAGGAAAGTCCCTTCCGGACATGGGATGAAGTCTTCAATCTCGTATCTTCATAGTCTAGGAGTCCGGCTGAAGGTATAGTCCGGCCATCCGGACACCCCCTAATCCAGGACTCCCTCAGTAGCCCCTGAACCAGGCTTCAATGACGACGAGTCCGGCGCGCAGATTGTCTTCGGCATTGCAAGGCGGGTTCCTCCTCCAAGTACTTCATAGAAGATTTTGAACACAAAGATAGTGTCCGGCTCTGCAAAATAAGTTTCCACATATCGCCATATAGAGAATAACATTTACACAAATCTAATCTGCTGACGTATTCCGTAGTGTGACACACCACGGCCAAGCCTTCATCTGAGTCGTTTTATTATCCCACCTCAGTGCGTCATGCGAGGCAGTTTCCTTGGCACGTCTTGTTAAAGCAGAGATCGTGTCCCCTTATTCCAGGATTCTCATTAATACGGGCGTGGGTAACCCAACCGCTTCTAGGACTCCTAGATTATAGGCAAGTCCAAACGGACACGGAGAGGACGCTTGATATCCACCCTCTTTATAAAGGGACAAGGCTTTTATTTTTCCCTCCCGTGCTCAATCGAATCCTTCCCCCACCTCAAGCTCAAACGCCCAAAGCTCAGGTCAGGTGCTCCGAACCTTCAGTCATGTCCAGATCTAGCCTTCATGGCCGATGGGTGCCTTCCTCCGTCACGGAAGAAGACATCAAAAAGTTGAGGGAGGCCAGATATCTGACCGCCGAGATCTTGCATCGGCTGCCTCCCCGAGGGCAGGCCGTCCCCACCCCCGAACCCAACGAAAACGTCGTGTTCGTTTCCCACTTCCTCCGAGGTCTAGGCCTTGCTCTGGATCCTTTCGTCAGGGGTTTGATGTTTTATTACGGTCTAGACTTCCATGATCTAGCTCCGGACTCCTTTCTTCATATCACGACATTTATTGTCGTGTGCGAGGCCTTCCTTCGGGTTACCCCTCACTTTGGCCTATGGCTCAAGACCTTTGAAGTAAAGCCGAAGATGATCGAGGGGCAACATGCAGCGTGTGGAGGTGCCTCAATACGCAAGATGACGGGAGCTCCATGGCCCAGAGGTTCCATCCCAGAGGTGTCTGAATCGTGGCAACAGGAGTGGTTCTACATCACGGCTCCTAGAAGTGCCAAGTGGGCGGCCGCCCCTGTTTTCCGCTCGGGCCCTCCACCGCAACTGATGTCATGGATCAGCAGAGGTCTGAGGTGGGGTCCAGCCAAGGACGTTCCTATACTGCAAAGCCGCATTCGAGATCTCTTCAGTGGAGATTTCAGTTTGGTTGCGGTAATACAAGTTATGCTGGTTCGTCAAGTCCAGCCTTGCAAACGCCGGCCTCTTTGCCTGTGGGAGTTCAATCCCGAGGGACCGCGTGTCATTCAAAATTTTCTCGGCCTGACGCATGAGGAGATGTACAAGTCATTCTTCGGACCTCAGGTGGAGTGTCCGGAAATCACCGAGGACGTGGGCCTGAGTAGTAACCGTGCCGCCGAACAGGTAAGGCATCTTCCGGCCGAACATACTATCTCTCCTTTGTTACGAAGTTATTTCTGAGAGTTTGCTTTTTGACCAGGACTGGCTAACAAAGGCGAAGTTGATTCGGTGTTCGGCCCCCCTCCCTGAGGGTTTGGAAAATCCGGTATTGGAAAAGATGCTCCAGACCGCACCTTGCCCGGAGCCCTTGAAGGAAGATACTGCGGAGGATAATACGGGCGGATGAGGGCCCCCAACGCTGCCCATTCTAACCGAGGGAGCGAGTGTCTCCATGAAGGAAGACGACCAGAAGAGGAAAAGGACTGCGCCCGGGGATTCGGAAGCCGAAGCTTCCAAACGGGAGAAGAAGTCTCCCACAGAGGGTCCTATCTTGGGGGGCGCTGTTGCCACACAAAGTCCGTGGGGGGATCAATTCTCCCGCGAATCGTAAGTGACCCGAAATACTTTAAGAGTATAGATATGCCATCTTTTTCTTCTGAGAAAATAACCACCGCATATATCTTTGCAGTTTGGGCCTTAGCCTCTCTCAGATGAGCTCGTCTTCGGGGGATCTTCTTCCAGAGATGATGGAGAGCGAAACGCCTCCTCCAGACTCCTCCGCTCTGGAAGCGGGCGACCCTGAAGTGTCGTCGCGGAGGGCCTCTCCGAGTCTGGTGAGGCCAGAAGATAATCCCATTGACCCCCGAAGCTCCCAGTGTCCTTCTCCCGAAGAGAGCAGACAAAAGAGTCCGGCACCGTCTAGTGTGCGATCGGATGTTCTGAGGGAGTTAGTGGGGCGAGCGGCCATCTCAGACGAACACCGTGTGCTGATGAATACGGTGATGGAGATAATCTCGTCCGCCGAAAGCGGATTGCATGAAGCTTTTATGAGTCTACTGATAGGCTTTGAGGTACATAAAAGAATGTATGATAGTCCTGCACATGCTAGGTGTGCCCTGTGTAGATAGTAGCCCCTGAGACTCTGGTTGTCATCGGAAACGACGACGAACAGAGGATCATATTCCCAAGTAATAACCATACTGCCTCTATGTGCAGGTGATGGAAGCTCCGGTGGCTAGCCGGACTAGCGAGTTTGCCCATTTAGAACGGCAGTTGGATGCGGCGGACGCCGACATCGAGCTTGTTAACAAAAGGCTTGACGAGGCACATGGTAAGTGTCATTATCTGGTAAACGCCACATAGGAAGAGCAGCATGATGCCAATATCTTTAATATGTTGTGACTGCAGATGGGGCTGCCACTGTTGAAGCCTTGCGGGCAGAACTTGCCCGAGCCAAGGAACAAGCGAGGTTGGGTAATGCGGCTGCTTTGAAGGCGGCCGAAGAGTTGCAAGCCGAGAAGGCCGCGCATGACGAGAGCCGAGACAAGATGGCCAAGATGGCCATAGAATTAAAAGCCGCCGCCGACCAATGCCGGGTTCTTGAAAAGGAAAACCAAGCGAAGGCATCGGACCTTAAGAAGGCTACTGCGACGAGAAAAGACCTCCACTCTGCTATGAGGACAAAGAAGGAGGAGCTGCGGGAAGCCGGGGATATTGTAGCTGGGAAATCCTTTATGTTGCGGAGGAAGTTCGGAGATCCACGGTATGCCCCTCTGGATCGGCTATGGAGTTCAGAGGATGTGTATATGGATTTGGCGGCGAGCGCTGCCGATGCGGCCAAGTACTTCCAGGGTCAGACGGACCGTGAAGTAGACCGGCTGTTTTGGAGACAATTCCATTCTCCCGAGCGTCCGCTTTCATTGACTGACCAATTAGCCGAATGGGCCGAACTAAATAGGTTGTCCGGACTCTCCATGAGGTCTGTTGTGGATCAGCTATGGCCGGAAAGGTCAAAACCGAACAACTATTTCAGCTTGGTGCAGCAGTTCCTTGACGTGGTGCCGTGCATTAATGCGATGAATAGGTCGGCGTGCATAGAGGGCGCACGGATGGCCTTTGCCCGTGTTAAAGCATACTGGGCGGAGATGGATGCTACCACTGTTGCAGCGCGGGATTCGGCCATAGGTCGAAGGGCTGCTGAGCACTACTTTGAAGAAGTTCTTGAGGGTGCTCGTTTGATAGAGACCCAGTGCTCAAAAAAATATTATGTTTGAGTGATATGTAATCTCATTGTAAGCGAAATGCTTTTATAAATTTTTATAAGGCTATTTTTATACTTTTGCCTGAAAGTAATATGATGCCTCCTGGGCGGTCGTTTATGTATACATGTGTATAACCTGAAAGATTGCAGTCGTCGACTTCAACCCCCACGCATATAATGCGGAGGTGCTCGCAAAAACACGCGTTCACACTTAACCCAATGTCTTGGTCCTATTAAGGAGGTGATAGCGGAGCGAGCGAGGCAACCGGACTATAATGCTTTAACACTTTCACTTAGCCATAGGAGTTTGACAGTGGGGCTACTAGATAGCCCCTGGTGGCTCCGCACTCTCCCGATCCCGGGGTGCGTACATGCCTGGCCGGAAAACGTCCCTTCGTTAAGGCGGAGGAATTCTAACATTCCCACAGGTCATCGAGTGGTTGACCAGTCTCACGCTATATCATGACAATCAGTTTTCGGCTTTCTCTACTGAGGTGCTCGTCCGGATGAACCAGGGCACAATCGTAGTAGTTCTCCTGGTGCTACCTTAGCCGGTAAAGCGGAACGTAAGGCACCAAAACAAAGGAGCCGGGCAAACCCAACATTTGACCAAAGACAATGATTCGGAGCTGATGCATATAGGGCCAAACTCGCGACGCCGAACACTCCCTAAGGTATTCGGTCTTTGTGGTATAAACCGGGCCCAAATAATGGCCTTTGTAAGAAGCCCCTTGTGTCCAGGTACGTGCATTATTCTGGCGTGGCCACATGCCAAGACATCAGCATCCTTCTGAATGGTGGATATGTATCAACAAGAGACAGTAAAAAAGGTTTACGCAGGGTCTTAATCTAAAAAGAATTCTTGGAGCGGGTCCCTGCTGCACGTCTGCGCCTATGTCTCCGTTGTGCCGTATCCTGGACGGGTGTAGCACGATGATCGTCTGTAAAAGAGAGGAGTTTAGGTGAAAAAGTTGTCGTGCAAAAAGATAGTTTTTTTAAAGAAACCATGTATAATTCAAGATGAGAAGAAATTGCCACTTGTCTGCGCGCGTTGAGCCCCTTGTATTGACAAATAGGGGTGTGACTATTTATTCGGTATAAGTAGTGGCGCCGGACTCGATTAGTTATGTCTGAGGTCTTGACGACCTATTGGATGCTTTCGCTGGTCCGGGCGCCTTTAGTGTGCGGCTGGCAAGGCAGCCTCACTCTCTTTGGCGCGCAGAGATCGCTTGATATTTCTGTCCACTGAAATTATGCCACGTGGACCGGGCATCTTGAGTGTGAGGGAGGCGTAGTGTGGTATTGCATTAAAGAGAGCGAAAGCTTCGCGCCCGAGCAGTGCTTGATAGCCACTTTGAAACAGAGCGATGTGGAAAGTTAGATTCTCCCCTGGGCCTGGCGTTACTCCTTTAAAGGTAGTATTGCTATGGAGAATTTGTGTTGGGTCTAACCCCATCCCGCGGATTGTATCCTGATATATTAGGTTTAGGCTAGTGTCGCCGTCCATCAAGACTCTTGTGAAGTGATATCCGCCAATTACTGGGTCTAATACCAGGGCAGCCCATCCTGCGTGTCGGATACTTGCTGAGTAATCGCGATGGTCGAAAGTGATCGGTTGAGATGACCAGTGGCAGGACTTCGCGGTGACAGGCACTTGGGTATATTTTCCTGGGAGTGTCGCGTTGTCCTTGATCACGTGTAACACGTTTACTGTTTTGACTTCTAGTGGAAATTTCTTTTGTTCCCCCGTGTCTTGCTTGGGGGCTCGTCCTCGTCTTCACTTGGTGTATCCTCCCCCTTGTGTACGGCGTTGAGCTTGCCGGACTGCTTCAAGACCCAGCATTCTCTGTGGGTATGATTAGCAGGTTTACCAGGGGTACTATGGATCTGACATACTTGGTCCAGAATTTTGTTGAGGCTGGACAGTTCATCCCTGGTTCCTTTAGGGGGCGGCTTTTGACCTGGCCGAGAGCTTTTGAATCCGGCATTTACTGTCGCGCCCTTCGTGTTGTCTTCTTTATTCCGGCGTTTGTTAATGCTGTTGTGCCATGATTTCTTGTTTCCATCTCTAACTTCAGATGTACTGGGGTCGCTGGTGCTGCATCTGGCTAGCCAGCTGTCCTCACCCGCGCAAAAGCGGGTCATGAGGTTTGTTAATGCGGCCATCGTTCTCGGCTTATTTTGGCCAAGGTGTCTGGCGAGCCATTCGTCACGGACGCTATGCTTGAAAGCTGCCAAGGCTTCGGCGTCCGGACAGTCGACAATCTGGTTCTTTTTAGTAAGAAACCTGTTCCAAAGCTTTCGGGCCGACTCTCCGGGCTGTTGAGTTATATGACTCAAATCATCCGCATCCGGAGGTCGGACATAAGTCCCTTGAAAATTTGCCCGAAAGGCGTCTTCGAGATCTTCCCAACTTCCAATGGAGCTTTCATGGAGGCCTTTGAGCCAGTGACGAGCTGGCCCTTTGAGCTTGAGGGGTAAGTACTTGATGGCATGGAGATCATCTCCTCGAGCCATATGGATGTGAAGGATGTAGTCCTCAATCCAGACCCCAAGGTCTGTTGTTCCGTCGTATGCCTCTATGTTTACGGGCTTGAATCCCTCTGGAAATTCATGGTCCAGCACCTCATCGGTGAAGCATAGGGGGTGTGCGGCACCCCTGTAGCTGGGTGTACCGCGTTGTTCGGATGTTTGTTGTGTTGCATTGTATGCTGGGGCGCGCTTGCGTGGTCCGTAGATGGATCTTGTTGCGCCGTCCTTTGGGTGCGAGCCCTCGCATGGGTCGCGTATTGTATTGTGAGCGGCGTTGTATGCCGCTCTGTGTTGGTAGAGGGGTCGTCTATCCGACCAGGTGGCTGCTTTATATTTGGTTGTGGGGGGTCTGAGGCCTCCTCATCGAATTCAGGTAGCAGCTTCCGCTTTGGGTAGCTCTTGGAGGGGCGATTGTCGCCGTACATCGCTGATGTGTTGAGTATTTTACTCCATCTGATGTGGAGTGTGTCTTGTGCAGCCTTGAGCCTTTGCTTCTGCTTTTTCAGACTCCTCGCGGTGGCAACAAGCCTTTTACGGGCAGTCTGCTGCTCCGGGTGTCTGTCCCGCGTTATGTCGTCCGGGCCATTATCCTTGATAGGATTTGTTTGTTCGGTTTGATTATCCGGATTGCCGTTGTCCGGTAGCGGTTCGCCCAGCTCCAGCGCTGGGTCTGTGTGATTGCTATTTCTGTCGAGGCGGGATTTGGGGCGGCGCTTGCGTCGCCGCTTTGACTGCTTTTCGAGGGAACAAGCCTTCGGTGCGTCCTTCCGCTCCTCGTCGTCATCTTTTTGTGCGTCCACCATGTATACGTCATATGACGAGGTGGCACTCCAGGGCCCAATAGGCGCTGGTTCGTCATCGTCTCCTTCATCGGCGTCCATACCGTCGATGTCTTCGGAGTCGAAGTCGAGCATGTCGGTTAAATCATCGACAGTGGCTACAAAGTGGGTGGTGGGTGGGCTTTGAATTTCTTCATCATCCGTATCCCAATCTCGCTGACCGTAGTCCGGCCAGGGCTCTCCTGATAAAGAGAGAGACTTTAGTGATTTTATAATATCGCCAAAGAGCGAGTGCTGAAAGATGTCCGCGGCAGTAAACTCCATGATCGGTGCCCAATCGGATTCGATCGGCAGAGGCACGAATGGTTCGGAGTCCGGAGAGGAGTCCGGCTCCTTGGAATCATGAGTCTCGCGGAGTGCGGGGCTGGTGTTCGGCTTGATCGCCGTTAGGATCACAGCCCCCGAGGCGGCATCCAACCACCCATCCTCGATCGGCGCAGTTGGCTCCGAATTAAGGGTCGAAGCCGATGCGGGTGCGGCCTTCAGGGCACTGTTAGGCGGCAGAGCTAGATCATGCTCGTCGTGACAGTGCGGCGCGCTCGGCACTGGCTCGAATCCGTCGAAGATCGAGTCCCCGCGGATGTCAGCCGTGTAGTTTAAGCTTCCAAATCTGACCTGATGGCCAGGGGCATAGCTTTCGATCCGCTCTAGATGGACAAGTGAATTGGCCCGCAGTGCGAAGCCACCGAAAGCGAAGATCTGTCCGGGGAGGAAGGTCTCACCCTGGACTGCATCGCTATTGATGATCGTTGGAGCCATCGAGCCTGACGGCGACGACACAGAGGAACTCTCAATGAAAGCACCAATGTCGGTGTCAAAACCGGCGGATCTCGGGTAGGGGGTCCCGAACTGTGCGTCTAGGCCGGATGGTAACAGGAGGCAAGGGACACGAATTTTTACCCAGGTTTGGGCCCTCTCGATGGAGGTAAAACCCTACGTCCTGCTTGATTAATATTGATGATATGGGTAGTACAAGAGTAGATCTACCATGAGATCGGAGAGGCTAAACCCTAGAAGCTAGCCTATGGTATGATTGTTGTTGGGTATGTTGTCCTACGGACTAAAACCCTTCAGTTTATATAGACACTGGAGAGGGTTAGGTTTACACAAAGTCGGTTACAATGGTAGGAGATCTGCATATCCGTATCGCCAAGCTTGCCTTCCATGCCAAGGAAAGTCCCTTCCGGACACGGGACGAAGTCTTCAATCTCGTATCTTCATAGTCCAGGAGTCCGGCTGAAGGTATAGTCCGGCCATCCGGACACCCCCTAATCCAGGACTCCCTCACTAGGGCTCTAGGGCTAGAGAGAATGAAAATATTGAATCTGATAATACTGATGAAAGTGATGATGAAGACTTGCTTGTTATTCCTAAGGGTTATGTTTTTGATAAAGAAGCTTCTTTAGCTATTTTAGCTTGCAAAGATAGATACGAACTCATCAGATTATTAGCTAAATGGAATCAGCAATCTATAAATGCTAGAATGAAACCTCACCCTGCTTTTGCTACTTCACCTATCTGTGTTACTGATAAGGATTATGAATTCTCTGTTGATCTTGATATAATTACTTTGGTTGAATCTGATCCTTTTCATGGGCTATGAATCTGAAACTGTTGTGGCACATCTTACTAAATTAAATGATATAGCCACCCTGTTCACTAAATGAGAGAACTCGCTACTTTTATATCCTTAAAATATTTCCGTTCTCATTAAAGGGTGATGCTAAGATATGGTTTAATTCTCTTGATCCTGGTTGTGTGCGTAGTCCCCAGGATATGATTTATTACTTCTCTGCTAAATATTTCCCTGCTCATAAGAAACAAGCTGCTTTAAGGGATATATATAATTTTGTGCAAATTGAAGAAGAGAGTCTCCCACAAGCTTGGGGGAGGCTTCTCAAGTTACTTAATGCTTTGCCTGATCATCCTCTTAAGAAAAATGAAATACTTGATATCTTTTATAATGGACTAACCGATGCTCCAGAGATTACCTGGATAGTTGTGCTGGTTCTGTTTTCAGGGAAAGAACACCGGATGAAGCTGAAATTCTATTGAATAATATGTTGACAAATGAAAATAATTGGACACCTCCGGAGCCAATTCCTGAGCCTATTCCTAAACCAACTCCGAAGAAGAGGGGTATTCTATTTCTCAGTCCTGAAGATATGCAAGAGGCAAAGAAATCTATGAAAGAAAAAGGTATTAAAGCTGAAGATGTTAAGAATTTACCTCCTATTGAAGAAATACATGGTCTTAATTTACCGCCTGTTGAAGAAACATATGATCTTAATCCATCACCTATTGAAGAAACTCAGTGGTCTTGATAACCCGACACAGGTAGTAAAGGTAAATTCTCTCTATAGATTTGATGAAGGTGATATCCCTCGTTATAAGTCTGCTAGACAATGCTTAGATGAGTTTGACAATTTCATTGTTAAACAAGAAAACTTTAATGCTTATTTTGGTAGACAATTGAAATACAATTCAAATATGCTTGAACACTTGGGTGATTATATGGCTAATGTCAAAGGTGAACTTAAACTTATTAGTAAACATGCTTCTATGGTTACCACTCAAGTAGAACAAGTACTTAAAGCTCAAAATGATTTGCTCAATGAATTGAATAGTAAGAATAATGATAATGTTGTTAGAGTTATGACTAGAGGTGGTAGAATGACTCAGGAACCTTTGTATCCTGAAGGCCATCCTAAGAGAATTGAGCAAGATTCTCAGAGAAATAATATAGATGCACCTAGTCCTTCTAAAAGGAAGAAAAAGAAAAATGATAGGACTTTGCATGCTTCTAGTGAACCTATTTGAAACACCTGAGAATCCAAATGATATTTCTATTTCTGATGCTGAAACACAATCTGGTAATGAACCTGAAACTAGTGATAATGTATAATGTTCATGATGATGCTCAACCTAGTAATGATAATGATATAGAAATTGAACCTGCTGTTGATCTTGATAACCCACAATCAAAGAATCAACGTTATGATAAGAAAGACTTTGTTGCTAGGAAACACGGTAAAGAAAGAGAACCATGGGTTCAGAAACCCATGCCTTTTCCTCCCAAACCATCCAAGAAAAAGGATGATGAGGATTTTGAGCGCTTTGCTGAAATGATTAGACCTATCTTTTTGCGTATGCGATTAACTGATATGCTCAAAATGAATCCTTATGCTAAGTATATGAAAGATATTGTTACAAATAAGAGAAAGATACCGGAAGCTGAAATTTCCACCATGCTTGCTAATTATACTTTTAAGGGTGGAATACCAAAGAAACTTGGAGATCCCAGTGTACCAACTATACCATGCTCCATTAAAAGAAACTATATTAAAACTGCTTTATGTGATCTTGGAGCCGGTGTTAGTGTTATGCCTCTCTCTTTATATCGTAGACTTGATTTGAATAAGTTGACACCTACTGAAATATCTTTGCAAATGGCTGATAAATCAACTGCTATAACCTGTCGGTATTTGTGAGGATGTGCCTGTTGTAGTTGCAAATGTTACTATTTTAACGGACTTTGTTATTCTTGATATTCCCGAGGACGATAGTATGTCTATTATTCTTGGAAGACCCTTTTTGAATACTGCAGGGGCTGTTATTGATTGCACTAAAGGCAATGTCACTTTTCATGTTAATGGTAATGAGCATACGGTACACTTTCCGAGGAAACAACCTCAAGTTCATAGTATCAACTCTATTGGAAAAATCTCCATCGATTATATTTGGAGGTTTTGAATTTCCTCTTCCTACTGTCAAGAAGAAATATGATATTCTTATTATTGGGGATGTGCATATCCCCGTTGAGGTAACATAGTGTTATTCGAAATTTCTCCGGTTCCATGTTATTCGGAATGAGTTCGTTAACAAGACTTGATCAACCTTGTTAGTGGATTCCTTTTGATGATCATGAGATGGATGAAACTAGAAGGCACAACCTTCTGTACTCCTTTTACTTTCTGTTATTTATATTAAATAAAATAAAAATAAATATTTTTCTGTCTGTTATCTGATTATCCGTGCAATATAAAAATACCCCGAAAATAAAAGTTCTCCAAATGCCCTGAAATTTAAATATGATTTTTTCTGAATATTTGAGAATATTTGGCACTGAGAACACAGCAGGGGGTCAACCACCTGCCCACGAGGGTGGAGGGCGCCCTACCCCCTGGGCGCGCCCCCCTGCCTCGTGGGCCCACGGTGGCCCTCCTCCACTTATTCCTGCACCCACACACTCCTTCTTCCTCCCCCAAACACGAATATCCAGCTCAACCCGAGTCCAAGCTCTTTTGCTGCCATTTTCGATCTCCTTGCTCAAAGCACCTCTCACAAAACTGCTTGGGGAGATTGTTCCTTGGTATGTGACTCCTCCATTGGTCCAATTAGTTTTTGTTCTAGTGCTTTATTCATTGCAAATTTGCTGCTTAGGTGACCCTGTTCTTGAGCTTGCATGTCAAATTTATATGGTCAAAAGTAGTTTTGATGCATGATATAGGCCTAGGCACTTGTAGGAGTAGTTGCTATCAATATTATTGAGTTTGGTTTACTTTTATTTTGAAGTTACTAAAAATTTCAGAATTTTTCAGAAATAATGAAGAGACTTTTGAGGGGCTCATCGAGCCGAACCCCAAGTATAATCTGCCTCGCACCACGGAGGTTCGGTCGTGTGAATGGCCTTCCGATGATTTCTTGAGAGCAGCCGGGATTTATGAAGATTTTTATGAATTGGCTAAGAATGCAGGCCTCACCGCTTTCCTCCACGACCAACGCGATCAGTATCTCTTACTCACAAATATCTTTGTGCAAAACTTTCATTTCCATTCTAGGAGCTCACCACCTACGGTGGAGTTTTATTTATATGATGAGCATAAGGAGATGTCACTTTATGATTTTTGTCGGTTTGTTTGGTCCCTTTCGAGGGCACGACAGAGGAACCACATCGCAGCGATGTGGATGGGTTTATTGATATCATCACTGTAGGGGAAACGAGGAAGGTTTCTGATGCACGAATCACTAGCATACATTTTCCTGTTTTACGCTATTTTGCATTATTTGCTAGTCGTTGCTTAATTGGTCGCGGAAACTGTGGAAACCTTAGTGTTCCTGATATTATTATTTTGCTCCACGTTTATTCAGTGATAACTCTGTTAGTATGGGCGGCATTATTGCTAAACGGTTAAGTCTGAACCGTACAAAGGGCCCCATCTTTGGACCGGCAATATATGCTCCTCACGCCTAAGCTACCAACATTTTAATATACCTATTAGGCATTAATGAGAAGGAGAAAAGGTGCTCTTGTGTTTATTTAGATTATAAGAGTATGGTGGCACACGATTTTATTTTAAAGAATAGAGAAGGAGAGCTTAAATACAAATTGTTCTTTGATAACCATCCTGAGACTATTACATTGCCTGCTTCCTTCCTTGTTTGATTTATCTGCAGGCCAGTTACCTTGTTCCGTAGAGCTTATTCACGCCTATCGGAACCCTAAATCAGCCACAAGAGCTGAGCCGGAACCACAAGTTGCTCCTCCACGACAGTCTAATTACCAGTGGGATCTAGAATGATTGCAACCAGTGGCAATCGAAGTCTTTTGGATATCGCCAGGCCAGCCGTGGGCCCATAGACCAACTTAGGAAACAAAGGCCTAAGCTTGGGGAGTATGTATTTCCTCACCGACATTACATTTATGTTCACACACTCATTGCTCAGATGTCGGTGCTCATACTTTTTCATTGTATCAATCATTGCTAGTTATTTCCTTTTTTGTTGATTTCTTCTTGTGTGTTTGATAAAACCTTAAGAAAAAACCAAAAAAAATTAGTTGTAGCCTTTAATTATTTTCTCTCCATATGCTTTGTAGTAGTAAATTAAAAAGAAAACCCAAAAAGATTTCCTGTTCTTCTTTTACTTATTGGGAGCTCTCCCGTGTAAATAGTCTTATTTCTTTTCTTTTCTTTGGGGGCCGATAGGAGAAGACCATAATTAAATTGTTGAAGTGGCTCTTATATGCATTATTGTTGATCTGACAAAAGAGGCCATATTGCCTTGTCTTCTCCTGTTTATTGAATGCTTGTAGATTCCAGCTTAGTCCAATGCACGTGCACTATTATTATTATCCACATCGTTCGGTCGTGCAAGTGAAAGGCAATAATGATGATTATATGATGAACTTATTGAGATGAGAAAAGCTGGTATGAACTCGACCTCTCTTGTTTTTGTAAATATGATTAGTTCATCGTTCTTGATTCGGCCTATTATGAATAAACATGTTTGCAATGACAACTAGAGATCATAGTTCTTGTGCCATGCTTGATTAGCTAGGAGCTTATAATGGTTTACCTTGCGTGCCAACATGCTATTAAAATGATTGTGATGTGGTATGATAGGGTGGTATCCTCCTCTGAATGATTTAAGTGACTTGACTTGGCGCATGTTCACGCATGTAGTTGAAACAAAATCAACATAGCCTTCACGATATTTATGTTCATGGTGGATTATATCCTACTCATGTTTGCATTCGGTGTTGATTAATTTTAATGCATGTTCATGACTGTTGTCGCTCTCTAGCTGGTCGCTTCTCAGTCTTTTGCTAGCCTTCACCTGTACTAAGCGGGAATACTGCTTGTGCATCCAACTCCATAAACCCCAAAGTTATTCCATATGAGTCCACCATACCTACCTATATACGGTATCTACCTGCCGTTCCAAGTAAATTTGTATGTGCCAAACTCTAAACCTTCAAATAAATATCCTGTTTTGTATGCTCGAATAGCTCATGTATCAACTAGGGTTGTCTGTATCTTCCATGTTAGGCGGGTTATTCTCAAGAGGAGTGGACTCCGCTCCTCACTCACGAGAAAGGCTGGTCACCGGGATGCCCAGTCCCATGCTTTATGCAAACTAAATCAAAATAATTGCAAACAAAACTCCCCCTGGGACTCTTGTTAGTTGGAGGCACTCGTTGTTTCGAGCAAGCCATGGATTGATGCTTGTTGGTGGAAGGGGGAGTATAAACTTTACCATTCTGTTTGGGAACCGCCTATAATGTGTGTAGCATGGAAGATATCACCATCTCTTGGTTGTTATGCTGACAATGAAAGTATACCGCTCAAATATTATTCACCTCTATTTCAAAACCGAGCTCTGGCACCTCTATAAATCCCTGCTTCCCTCTACGAAGGGCAACCGCTCAAAATATTATTCACCTCTATTTTAAAACCGAGCTCTGGCACCTCTACAAATCCCTGCTTCCCTCTGCGAAGGGCCTATCTATTTACTTTTATGTTGAGTCATCACCCTCTTATTAAAAAGCACTAGCTGGAGAGCGCAGCTGTCATTTGCATTCATTGCTGTTAGTTTACATTGGGTGTGACTATGATTGGATCTCTTTTACCATGAATTACAATGTCTAGTCAGTCCTTGATCTTTAAAGGTGCTCTGCATTTATGCTTTGCGGTCTCAGACAGGGCTAGTGAGATACCATCTTGTTATATCATATTATGATTGTTTTGAGAAAGTGTTGTCATCCGAGATTTATTATTATGGCTTGTTAGTTGATTATGTTATTGATATGAGTAATCATGAGACCTGAGAATTATTGCAAATGTGGTTAGTTATAATCTTTGCTGAAAACTTGGATGCTAGCTTGACATATTTACAAGAACAAGAGCAAACAGAGTTTGTAAAAGTTTTTCTTTATTTTTTCAGTTTGTAAATTGAATTGCTTGAGGACAAGCAAGGGTTTAAGCTTGGGGGAGTTGATACGCCTCCGTCGTATCTACTTTTCCAAACACTTTTGCCCTTGTTTTGGACTCTAACTTGTATGATTTGAATGGAACTAACCCGGACTGACGCTGTTTTCAGCAGAATTGCCATGATGTTGTTTTATGTGTAGAAAACAAAATTTCTCGGAATGACCTGAAACTCCACGGGATATCTTACAATAAATAATAAAAAATCCTCGCCAAAGATGAAGACCAGGGGGCCCACACCCTTCTCACGAGGGTGGGGGGCGCGCCCCCTACCTCGTGGGCCCCCTGGAGACCCCCCGACTCCAACTCTATAAAACTGCTTTCGGGGAGAAAAATAGAGAGAAGAAATCATCATGTTTTACGATAGGTAGCCGCCGCCAAGCCCTAAAATCTCTCGAGAGGGCTGATCTGGAGTCCGTTTGGGGCTCCGGAGAGGGGGATTCATCGCCGTCGTCATCATCAACCATCCTCCATCACTAATTTCATGATGCTCACCGCCGTGCGTGAGCAATTCCATCATAGGCTTGCTGGACGGTGATGGGTTGGATGAGATTCACCATGTAATCGATTTAGTTTTGTTAGGGGTTGATCCCTAGTATCCACTATGTTCTGAGATTGATGTTGCTATGACTTTGCTATGCTTAATGCTTGTCACTAGGGCCCGAGTGCCATGATTTCAGAGCTAAACCTATTATGTTTTCATCAATATATGAGAGTTCTAGATCCTATCTTGCAAGTCTATAGTCACCTATTATGTGTTATGGTCCGCTTAGCCCGAAGTGACAATAATCGGGATACTTATCGGTGATGACCGTAGTTTGAGGAGTTCATGTATTCACTATGTGCTAATGCTTTGTTCCGGTTCTCTATTAAAAGGAGGCCTTAATATCGTTTAGTTTCCATTAGGACCCCGCTGCCATGGGAGGGTAGGAAAAAAGATTTCATGCAAGTTCTTTTCCATAAGCACGTATGACTATATTCAGAATACATGCCTACATTACATTGATGAATTGGAGCTAGTTCTGTGTCACCCTATGTTATGAATGTTACATGATGAACCGCATCCGGCATAATTATCCATCATTGGTCCAATGCCTATGAGCTTTCCATATATTGGTTTACGTTTATTTACTTTCCCATTGCTATTGTTACAATCACTACAAAATACCAAAAACATTACTTTGCTTTCATTACTCTTTTGTTACCGTTACCATCACTATCATATTACTTTGCTACTAAACACTTTGCTGCAGATACTAAGTTTCCAGGTGTGGTTGAATTGACAACTCAGCTGCTAATACTTGAGAATATTCTTTGGCTCCCCTTGTGTCGAATCAATAAATTTGGGTTGAATACTCTACCCTCAAAAGCTATTGCGATCCCCTATACTTGTGGGTATCATGGCGTACCTCCGAAGGAGAAGGTTGCAGTCGACCTGCACCTCGTCGTCCTTGCGGATAGGGACGTGTTTCGAACTTAGGCGAGTAATAGACTGCAGCTAAGCCCCCGAGTGGGAGGGTTGCTCTCCACTTGGCAGGATTTTTTAAACTTAGGCGAGCACTGGACTGCAGCTAAGCCCCCGAGTGGGAGGGTTTCTCTCCACTCGGTAGGATTTTACAAACTTAGGCGAGTACTGGACTGCAGCTAAGCCTCCGAGTTGGAGAACTTAGGCGAGTACTGGATCGCAGCTAAGCCCCCGAGTGGGAGGGTTGCTCTCCACTCGGTAGGATTTTACAAACTTAGGCGAGTACTGGACCGCAGCTAAGCCTCTGGGTGGGAGAACTTAGGAGAGTACTGTACTGCAGCTAGCCCCCGAGTGGGAGGATTTGCTCTCCACTCGGTAGGATTTTACAAACTTAGGCGAGTACTGGACTGCGGCTAAGACTCCGAGGTGGGAGAACATTAGGCGAGTACTGGACTGCAGCTAAGCGCCCGAGTGGGAGGATTGCTCTCCATTTGGTAGGATTTTACAAACTTAGGCGAGTACTGGACTGCAGCTAAGCCTCTAGTGGGAGAACTTAGGTGAGTACTGGACTGCAGCTAAGCCCCCGAGTGGGAGGATTGCTCTCCACTCGGTAGGATTTTACAAACTTAGGCGAGTACTGGACTGCAGCTAAGCCCGAGTGGGAGAACGTAGGTAACTTAGGCGAGTACTAGAATGCAGCTAAGCCCCCGAGTGGGAGGATTTGCTCTCCACTCGGTAGGATTTTACAAACTTAGGCGAGTACTGGACTGCAGACTAAGACTCCGAGTGGGAGAACTTAGGCGAGTACTGGACTGCAGCTAAGCCCCCGAGTGGGAGGGTCCTCTCCACTCGGTAGGATTTTACAAACTTATGCGAGTACTAGACTGCAACTAAGTCCGAGTGGGAGGATTGCTCTCCACTCGGTAGGATTTCACAAACTTAGGCAACTACTGGACTGCAGCTAAGCCTCCGAGTGGGAGAACTTAGGCGAGTACTAGACTACAGCTAAGCCCCTGAGTGGGAGGATTGCTCTCCACTCGGTAGGATTTTACAAACTTAGGCGAGTACTGGACTGCAGCTAAGCCTCCGAGTGGGAGAACTTAGGCGAGTACTAGGACTGCAGCTAAGCCCCCGAGTGGGAGGATTGCTCACCACTCGGTAGGATTTTACAAACTTAGGCGAGTACTGGACTGCAGCTAAGCCTCCGAGTGGGAGAACTTAGGCAAGTGCCGGACTGCAGCTAAGCCCCCGAGTGGGAGGATTGCTCACCACTCGGTAGGATTTTCTTTCAAGCTTAGGCGAAACGGATTCGCGGCTAAGCCTACCCACTGGGGGATTTCGGAGGTAAATAAAAACAACAACAATCATGCGAGAAGACTGAAAAGCTCTTGTCTTAGACGGACAAATTACAAAGGTACTTCTTATTACATTTTATTCGAACGAGTGCTTAAGTATAAAAGGGGCAGAGCAGCTCCGCGTTCCAGGCCCGTGGCTCGTCCTTCTGATGCTCAACACTGTAAAGATGGTATACTCCATTGTGGAGAACTTTGGTGATGATGAAGGGGCCTTCCCAAGCCGGGGCGAGCTTGTGTGGTTTCTTTTGATCCACTCGAAGAACTAGGTCTCCCTCTTGAAAGGTTCGGCCCCTCACGTTCCTGGCGTGGAATCGACGCAAGCCTTGCTGATAAATGGTCGACCGGATCAAGGCTATCTCTCTTTCCTACTCTAAGAGATCGACTGAATCTTGCCGGGCCTGCTCTACTTCTTCTTCGGAGAAGAGCTCGACTCGGGGTGCATTGTGGAGCAGGTCACTCGGCAGAACAGCTTCGTCTCCATAGACCAAGAAGAAAGGAGTTCGTCCAGTCGACCGATTGGGAGTTGTCTTCAAACCGCACAGAACTGACGGAAGTTCATCGACCCAAGAGCCTGCTGCGTGTTTGAGATCACGCATCAGTCGGGGTTTCAATCCTTTGAGAATTAGGCCATTGGCTCTTTCTGCTTGTCCGTTCGACTGCGGGTGAGCGACTGAAGCATAGTCGACTCGTGTGCCTTGAGAAGTGCAGAAAGCTCTAAACTCATCAGAATCGAAGTTCGACCCGTTGTCCGTGATGATGCTGTGTGGAACTCCATATCTGAATGTCAATTCTCTGATAAAACTGATAGCGGTGCTGGCTTCAAGGTTCTTGATAGGTTTAGCTTCGATCCATTTGGTAAACTTGTCGACTGCTACGAGCACATGAGTGAATCCGCTCCTACCAGTTCTCAGTGGTCCAACCATATCCAACCCCCAAACAGCAAAGGGCCAGACGAGGGGAATGATCTTCAGGGCTGAGGCTGGCTTGTGAGACATGTCAGAGTAAAACTGACAGCCTTCACATCTGTCGACTATATGTTTCGCCATTTCATTTGCTCGTGGCCAATAGAATCCGGCTCGGTATGCTTTAGCCACGATGGCCCGAGAGGACACATGGTGACCACAGGTTCCCGAGTGGATGTCGTTGAGGATCATTTGACCTTCTTCTGGCGTTATGCATTTCTGACCGACTCCAGTCACGCTTTCCCTGAACAGTTGTCCTCTTATCACAGTAAAGGCCTTGGATCGACAGACGATTTGTCGAGCTTCTTCCTTGTCCTCTGGGAGTTCTTTCCTAAGGATGTACTCAATGTACGGCACTGTCCAGTCGGGAGTAATGGCCAGAACCTCCATGATCAGGTCGACCACGGCTGGGACCTAGACTTCAGTCGGATCTGTGGCGCTCCTAGGCTGCGGGGGCTCTTCAGTAAAAGGATCTTCCTGAACCGTCGGTGTGTGAATATGCTCCAAAAACACATTGCTGGGAATGGCTTCTCTCTTGGAACCTATCTTTGCCAAGTCATCGGCTGCTTGATTTTTCAGTCGGGGTATGTGATGGAGCTCTAACCCCTCAAACTTCTTTTCGAACTTCCTCACTGCGTTGCAGTAACCAGTCATGGCTGGGCTTCTGACGTCCCACTCCTTCATCACTTGATTGACTACCAAATCTGAGTCGCCGTAGACCATGAGGCGACGGACGCCGAGTGAGATGGCCATATGCAACCCATACAAGAGTGCTTCATATTCAGCTTCATTATTGGAGGAATCAAAGTGAATCTGGAGGACATATATGAGCTTGTCTCCTCGGGGGGATACCAGAACCACCCCAACACCGGAACCATTCAGCATTTTGGATCCATCAAAGAACATGGTCCAGTGCTCCGAGTGAACTTGAGTCGACAGTTGTTGTTCAATCCACTCGGCGAGGAAATCTTCTATTGCTTGGGACTTAATAGCTTTCTTTGCCTCAAACTTGATATCTAAGGGAAGGAGTTCAATCGCCCATTTTGCCACTCGACCAGTTGCATCTCTGTTGTACAGAATCTCTGACAACGGAGCGTCGCTGACGACTATAACAGAGTGATCAGAGAAATAGTGTGCAACCTTCTTCGTGGTCATGTAAATCCCATAAACGAGCTTCTGATAGTGCGAATATCTCTGCTTTGACGGAGTCAGAACTTCAAAAATATAATAAACTGGGCGCTGAACTTTATAGGCTTTTCCCTCTTCTTCCCGCTCGACCGTAAGTACTGTACTGACGACTTGTCCAGTGGCTGCTATATAAAGCAGTAAAGGCTCTTTGCTGATTGGGGCAGCAAGCACCGGCTGGGTGGAAAGCAAGGCTTTTAGCTCTGCAAATGCTGCATCAGCTTCAGGAGTCCACTCGAACTTATCTGATTTCTTCATCAGTCGGTAAAGAGGCAATGCCTTTTCACCGAGGCGAGAAATGAATCGACTTAGGGCGGCCAAACAACCAGTAAGCTTCTGGACATCGTGCACATGCACAGGGCGTTTCATCCGGAGTATGGCTCCCACTTTCTCTGGGTTAGCATCGATCCCTCATTCGGAAACGAGAAAACCGAGTAATTTTCCGCCTGGAACTCCAAACATGCACTTTGATGGATTAAGCTTGATATCATACCTTCTCAGGTTGGCAAAGGTTTCAGCAAGGTCAGCCAGTAGGTCGGAACCTTTACGTGACTTGACCACAATGTCATCCATGTATGCTTCCACATTCCGACTAATCTGAGTGAGCAGGCACTTCGGAATCATCCGCATGAATGTGGCTCCAGCGTTCTTCAAGCCGAACGGCATAGTGACATAACAGAAGCATCCAAATGGGGTGATGAAAGCTGTTTTTATCTCATCGGGTCCGTACAGACGGATCTGGTGGTACCCGGAGTAGGCGTCCAAAAAGGACAAACGCTCGCACCCCGGAGTCGAGTCGACTATCTGGTCGATGGGAGGGAGAGGAAAGTGATCTTTCGGGCAGGCCCGATTGATATGTTTGAAGTCGATGCACATGCGAAGAGAGTCATCCTTCTTCGGGACCATGATAACATTAGCTAACCACTCGGAGTGGTAAATCTCACGAATAAACTCAGCTGCCAAAAGCCGAGCCACCTCTTCACCGATTGCCTTCCTCTTCTGTACGGCGGACCGTCGAAGATGTTCTTTGACTGATTTCACTTTTGGGTCAACTCGCAAACAGTGCTCAACCAGTCCCTAGGGAACACCTGGCATGTCTGAAGGTTTCCATGCAAAGATGTCCCAGTTCTCATGGAGGAACTGGGTGAGCGCTTCTTCCTATTTGGAGTCGAGTGTCGTTGAAATGTGAGTCGGAGCAGCATTGGGATCCGTCGGGTGAATGTGAATCGACTTTGTTTCGCTAGATGACTGGAATGCTGAATCCGTGGCGGGCTTCTTGGCTCGCAGCAAATCACTCGGATCTGCATTTTTTTGATATTCTTACAATTCTACTACGGCCATATGTGCATCGGCGATCTTTGAGCCCTTTTGGAAGCACTCTTCTGCCTTCTTCCGACTACCAGTGATAGTGATCACCCCTTTGGGACCAGGCATCTTCAATTTGGGGTACACGTAACATGGTCGAGCCATAAAGCGTGCATAAGCCGGCCTGCCCAGAATAGCATGATAGGCACTCTAGAAATCCACAACCTCAAATGTCAACTTTTCTCTGCGGTAATTCTTGGAATCACCGAAAACCACGTCAAGAGCAATCTGGCTGAGTGATGCAGCCTTCTTGCCAGGAATGACCCCATGGAAACTCATATTACTTTCAGTGAGTCTTGACATCGGAATGCCCATTCCTTTCAACGTCTCTGCATATAGTATATTCAGGCCACTGCCACCGTCCATCAGAACCTTAGTCAGTCGGGTGCCTTCGATTACTGGGTCGACCACCAACGCTTGCCTCCCAGGGGTGACTATGTGCACTGGGTGATCGGACTGGTCGAATGTAATGGCAGTCTGGGACCACTTCAAATAACTGGGTGTCACCGGAGCGACCATGTTCACTTCTCTGTTGATGACTTTCAATCGACTTTTACTCTCAACGTCAGCGAAAATCATCAGAGTGGAATTCACATGGGGATAACCATCGTCATCCTCTTCCTCATCCTCAACCTTGTCTGCTTCTTTCTCCTTTTCCTTGGGCTGTTTCTCTCGGAATTGTTGGATTAGGAGTCGACACTGCCGAGTGGTATGCTTCGGGTAAATGAAATTACCCTCTTCATCTTTTTTGGTGTGGATGTGGCATGGCAAATCCAGCACATCATTTCCATCTTGATCTTTTACTTTCTTGGGGTTCCACGGTCCCTTGGGCTTCCCCTTGAACTTTCCTTGAGTCATGGCTAAGGCTTCACCAGGAGCAGCTGGCTCAGCTTTGCGCTTCTACTTTCGACTGGAGTTTCCTCCTCCGGTTTCATGGGCGACTGTTTTGTGCATGCCACTCCGGAGTCGGTCTTCTTCTTCACCGTTGGCATATTTGGTGGCAATTTCCATCATCCGAGTCAGAGTCATATCTCCTATCCGACCAAATTTCATATTCAACTCCCGATACTTGACGCCTTCTTTAAAGGCACAAATTGCCTGATGATCAGACACATTCTCCACCGTGTGATGCAATGTGATCCATCTCTGGATATAATCCCTCAAAGACTCATTCGGTTTCTGCATGCAACACTGTAATTCAGTCATCCCTGCTGGCCGTTTGCAAGTACCTTCGAATGTTCTGACAAATACTCGGGCAAGATCTTCCCAAGTATAAATACTGCTTGGTGCTAACTGATTCAGCCATGCTCTAGCCGAGCCCTCCAGCATCAGAGGAAGGTGTTTCATGGCCACTTCATCATTGCCGCCACCAATCTGGACAGCCACTCGGTAGTCTTCAAGCCAAGTATCAGGCTTGGACTCACCAGTGAACTTACTGACTCCAGTCGCCAACCTGAAGTTGGGGGGAATCACTGTAGCCCTGATGGCTCTACTGAAGGACTCCGGACCTGAGACATGCATCCTGCTGCTGGTTAGTATATCTCTGTCACGACCCTCTCGGTGAGCTCTGTTTCTGTCGACCAAGCCCTGAACGAGAATAGATCTCGCATCAAAGCCCGGCTCTCTGGGGTCGACTGGAATCCCTCGCCCCATACTGTGAGGGTGTCTGTCATCATGTTGCCGAGGCACGTACGACCCACTCCTTGGGGGAGGTGTGGGCACTCGACGATGATCATCGCGATTGACTCGGTGATCATACTGCTCACGATTTCTGTACTGTTCTCGTCGGTCTCCACGTCCCTCATGCCTCGGGGGCGATCTTGGGCTGTGAGCCGACTGAACCGTGTCTGCAACCACGGACCTGCTATGGATCCTATTCCGCGACTGAGATACTGCTGTATTCTGCTCTCCTGCCACATGGAGCAAAGCTCGGATCTGCACCAGACCTCGACCAGCTTCTGACTGAGAAGGTTGGATCGACTCCGCTATCCGTGCTGCAGCTGCGAGATTCTGGATCGGAGTTTGGTATAGCTGAGTCGGAGGCAGAAAGAGTTGACATCGACTGGATTCAGGAGCACGCTGTCGAGCACGCTCGTCGAGTGCGCGCTGGAGATTCTCCAGTCGAGTGCGCTCAGCCAAGTTGGCCAAGCGCGCCTCCTCCAAGGCATGGGCCTCAGGGGTTTCTCCAACGATAGGAGTGTGAAGTGCATCCATGTTCCGGCGGCGAAGTTCTTCTCTCCGCTACGAGGAGAGGGGTTCGGGGCGGTACTCTTCATGAATACGCGACGGATCGCCGCCCCCATCACCTTCGTCTTCATGGGTGAAGCCAGGAGGACTGCGCGGTCCATTGACCATCAAAACTTCTGCCATGGGGTCACTGCTATCGCACTCGGATGCAGTCTCTACGGAGCCAGTCGACAGATCGAACATGTCGTAGAGGGTTTCGTCGGGCTCGATTGCCGCGACTTGAGGGGTGGCCGACTGGCGAGCCACCGCATGCTTCACCCACCACTGAAGCTTCGATCGACCGGAATGTTTGCTCCGGCGGGCCACAGGGAGGGGGAAGCCATAGGAGCTGATCGATACTGGGTCGACGACTGCCGCAGGAGGACGCCGCGGACGCACGCGCGAAAGTGCGTTGCCCTGCGGACGAGGAGTGCGTCGACGTCGAGTGGAGCCTCCTGAAGCCAAGCGGAGTCATCGGCGACAAACACGAGCGCGCCGAGACGGATCTCGCGGCCCTCAGCCAAACCTCCGCCTGAAACCATGATGAAGGGGATCGGAAAAATTGCAACTTCTCCAAAAAGTCGCTAAGACACCTGCCCCAAGGTGGGCGCCAACTGTCGTGGTTCTAAGTATGACAGTAGAATGGGGGTAGGAATGTAGAGGCAAGATCCTAGCTATGGAGGAGTTGTACACGCGAGTTTTACTAGTTCAGGCCCTTCTTGGAGGAAGTAACAACCCTACGTCTCGGAGCCCGGAGGCGGTCGACTGGATTATGCACGTATGTGTTACAGGGGGTGCGAACCCTTGTCCCGGAGGAGGGGGTGGCTTATATAGAGTGCGCCAGGACCCCACTCCCCTCCGTTACACATGGTTCAATGTTCATAAAGAAGGAGCGTTACTGGTAACGTCCGAAGTAAAGTGCTATAAATGACTATTAAAGCTATGACTTAATCCCGACCGTTGCAGAGTGAGTGGCTCTCCATCTTCTAGTAGTCGAGTGGTTGTTCGCATGGTCGAGTGTCTTCAAGACTGTCGAGTGGAACATGGCTTTATGGTCGAGTGGACGATGATATTTCTTCGGCTGCTTCTGGTTCTTTTAGAGACGTCCTTGGGGAGGGTATCTTGGACAGATCCATGACCCTACCCTAGGTACATAGCTTCGTCAGCATCTTCACTAGGAAGGCTGGAAAGGGGATCTTTCATGACAAGATTCAGCAAAGCAGCATTAATTTCACAAGATTAAGCATCGGTAAGAGGAGCAACCAGAGTGCTAAGGAAATCATTGTTGTGGGTATTGGTAAAGTCACACAATTTAGTGTTATCTTGAGCCATCGTGACAAGCAAGCAATCCAACACACAAGAAAACAAGAAACGGGCAAAAAGAGAAAGAGAGGGAGGATGGAGAGAGAGGGTGAATAAAACGGCAAGGGTGAAGTGGGGATAGGAAAATGAGAGGCAAATGGCAAATAATGTAATGCGGGAGATAAGGGTTTGCGATGGGTGCTTGGTGTGTTGACTTTTGCGTAGACCTCCCCGGCAACGGTGCCAGAAATCCTTCTTGCTACCTCTTGAGCACTTGCGTTGGTTTTCCCTTGAAGAGGAAAGGGTGATGCAACAAAGTAGCGTAAGTATTTCCCTCAGTTTTTGAGAACCAAGGTATCAATCCAGTAGGAGGCCACGCACGAGTCCCTCGCACCTACACAAACAAATAAATCCTCGCAACCAACGCGACAAGGGGTTGTCAATCCCTACACGGTCACTTACGAGAGTGAGATTTGATAGATATGATAAGATAATATTTTTGGTATTTTTATGATAAAGATGCAAAGTAAAATAAAAGGCAATGGAAATAACTAAGTGTTGGAAGATTAATATGATGGAAGATAGACCCCGGGGCCATAGGTTTCACTAGTGGCTTCTCTCAAGAGCATAAGTATTCACGGTGGGTGAACAAATTACTGTTGAGCAATTGACATAATTGAGCATAGTTATGAGAATATCTAGGAATGATAATGTATATAGGCATCACGTCCGAGACAAGTAGACCGACTCCTGCCTGCATCTACTACTATTACTCCACACATCGACCGCTATCCAGCATGCATCTAGAGTATCAAGTTCAAGAGAACAGAGTAACGCTTTAAGCAAGATGACATGATGTAGAGGGATAAACTCATGCAATATGAAATAAACCCCATCTTATTATCCTCGATGGCAACAATACAATACATGCCTTGCTGCCCCTACTATCACTGGGAAAGGACACCGCAAGATTGAACCCAAAGCTAAGCACTTCTCCCATTGCAAGAAAGATCAATCTAGTAGGCCAAACCAAACTGATAATCCGAAGAGACTTGCAAAGATAACCAATCATACATAAAAGAATTCAGAGAAGATTCAAATATTGTTCTTAGATAAACTTGATCATAAACCCACAATTCATCGGCCTCAACAAACACACCGCAAAAGAAGATTACATTGAATAGATCTCCACAAGAGAGGGGGAGAACTTTGTATTGAGATCCAAAAAGAGAGAAGAAGCCATCTAGCTAATAACTATGGATCCATAGGTCTGAGGTAAACTACTCACACTTCACCGGAGAGGCTATGGTGTTGATGTAGAAGCCCTCCGTGATCGATGCCCCCTTCGGCGGAGCTCTGAAAAAGGCCCCAAGATGGGATCTCGTGGATACAGAAAGTTACGGTGGTGGAATTAGGGTTTTGGCTCTGTATCTGGTAGTTTGGGGGTACGTAGGTATATATAGGAGGAAGGAGTACGTCGGTGGAGCAAAATGGGCCCCACGAGGGTGGAGGGCGCGCCTAGGGGGGTAGGCGCGCCCCTACCTCGTGGCCTCCTGGTTGATGTCTTGACGTAGGGTCCAAGTCCTCTGGATCATGTTTGTTCCGAGAATCACATTTCCCGAAGGTTTCATTCCGTTTGGACTTCATTTGATATTCTTTTTCTGCGAAACCCTAAAATAGGCAAAAAAAACAGCAATTCTGGGCTGGGCCTCCGGTTAATAGGTTAGTCCCAAAAATAATATAAAAGTGTATAATAAAGCCCAGTAATGTCCAAACAGAATATAATATAGCATGGAACAATAAAAAATTATAGATATGTTGGAGACGTATCACACCCCAAGTTAGTATTCAAGGAGAACCAAGCAACTAAGCTTGGGGATGCCCTGGAAGGCATCCCCTCTTTCTTCTAACAATCAGCGGCAATTTCAATTGGAGCTATATTTTTATTCGTCACATATCATGAGTTTTTCTTGGAGCGTCTTGTATTATATAAGTCTTTGCTTGTTTTGCTTTTTAGTTTGTCGCAATCATCCTTGCTGGACACACCTATTTGAGAAAGCCATAATGATGCTATGATTTGTTAGAATTGATCTATGTGCTTCACTTAATTTTTTTCTTGAGCTATGGAATTGTTCTAGTGCTTCACTTATATCTTTTTGAGCATGGTGGTGTTTTAATTTTTGAAGAAATAATCTCATGCTTCACTTAGATTAATTTGAGAGTTAGTAAATTTTTGAAGAAATTCTCTCATGCTTCACTTATATTATTTTGAGAGATGAAAAGTTTTTATGGTCATGTTCTTCACTTAAATTTGTTTGAGAGCTTGTTATAAGCAATCGTAGTATATGAAATTAGTCCCAAAGTGATAGATATCCAAGAGGGATATAATAAAAACTTTCATGAATATCATTGGACATTATAAACTTGATTCTTTGTAATAATTTTGAGATATGATATAGTAATATGTGAGTCATGTTGATGAGTAAATATGCTTTAGTAAGAATATTGATGTTAAGGTTTGTGATTCCCTATGCAAGCACAAAAGTCAATAGTTATGCAATGAAATTACATCCTACTTTTGGTGCATTATTCAGTGTTAGTTATGCTTAATGCTCGTTTATGAGAATTTTCGTTGGTTGTTTCTCAATCTATTTGCTAGCTTTTCCTTGTACTAAGTAGGAATACTACTTATGCATCCAAAATCCTTAAACCAAGGTGTGCCATATGAGTCCACCATACCTACCTATATGCGGTATTTCCGTGTCGTTCCAAGTAAATTTGTTTGTGCCAACTCTAATTTTCAAAATAAATTTCCTTTTTGTGTGCTGATACGTCTCCAACGTATCTATAATTTATGAAGTATTCATGCTATTATATTATCAACCTTGGATGTTTTATATGCATTTATATGCTATTTTATATGGTTTTTGGGACTAACCTATTAACCTAGAGCCCAGTGCCAGTTTCTGTTTTTTCCTTGTTTTAGAGTATCGCAGAAAAGGAAAACCAAACGGAGTCCAATTGACCTGAAACTTGACGGAGCTTATTTTTGGACCAGAAGAAGGCCATGGAGTAAAAGAGTTGGGCCAGAAGAGTCCCGGGCTGCCCACAAGAGTGGGAGGCGCGCCCACCCCCTGGGCGCGCCCCCTACCTCGTGGATAGCCCGAAGACCCCCTAACATGTTCTTAATGCCAAAACCTCTTATATATACATAAACCTCCAGAAATTAACCTAGGTCGGAAGTTCCGCCGCCACAAGCCTTTGTAGCCACGAGAAATCAATCTAGACCCTCTCTGGCACCCTGCCGAAGGGGGCCATCATCACCGGAGGCTATGGAGGAGGATCCCTGAGGGGCCATCATCGCCATGAAGACAAGGACAAGAGGGAGAACCTCTTCCCATCCAGGGGAGGCCATGGAGGAGGAAGCACAAGGGGGGGACCTCTCCTCCTCTCTCTCGGTGGCACCGGAGTGCCATCGGGAGGGGAATCATCGTCGCGGTGATCGTCTTCATCAACATCACCATCCTCATCTCTTTTACGCGGTCCACTCTCCCGCACCCCGCTGTAATCCCTACTTGAACATGGTGCTTTATGCCACATATTATGATCCAATGATGTGTTGCCATCCTATGATGTTTTGAGTAGATATCCTTTGTCTTTGGGTTGATTGATGATCTAGATTGGTATGAGTTGTATGTTTTACTTTGGTGCTGTCCTATGGTTCCCTCTGTGTCGCGCAAGTGTGAGGGATTCCCGATGTAGGGTGTTGCAATATGTCCATGGTTTGCTTATTGTCTGTGTTGCGTGAGTGACTGAAACACAAACACGGATAAGCGGGACATGGCGTATGGGAATAAAGAGGACTTGATACTTTAATGCTATGGTTGGGTTTTACCTTAATGATCTTTAGTAGTTGCGGATGCTTGCTAGAGTTCCAATCATAAGTGCATATGATCCAAGAAGAGAAAGTATGTTAGCTTATGCCTCTCCCTCATATGAAACTGCAATAGTGATTACCGGTCTTGTTAACAATTGCCTAGGACAATTTCGCACACCGATCCACCATTATTCCACACTCTCTATTTATAATATTTAGCAATATATTCTAACTTTATGATAACAGCCCCTACTTTGATATTTTATCTCTCCGATATCATGCAAAGTTATCCTATTCATACCCACAACGTAGTTTTATTTCTCGTTTCTAGTTGGAAGCAAACGTTCGGTGTACGTAGAGTCGTATCAGTGGCAGATAGGGCTTGAGAGAATATTGATCTTACCTTTAGCTCCTTGTGGGTTCGAAACTCCATACTTATCACTTCCACCTTTGGAAATTGCTACGATGATTCCCTGCACTTGGGGATTATCAAGCTCTTTTCTGGCGCCGTTGCCGAGGAGCAATAGCGTGGGGTTGATATTCTCGTGTGTGCTTGTTTGCTTTCTTCACTAAGTAGATTTTGTTTTTCCTTTTTGTTTCCGTTTAGTTGTGTGTGAAACATAATTTTTTTAAAGGAATTAAAATACAAAAATAATTTACTTGCCACTCATGCCTAAACAGTTTTTAAAAAAGAGAAGTGATTGGAAAGTTATGCATTGAAGAAGTGAGGGTCGACCTTGAGCACTTGTGTTCATGCTCACGGAAACGATGTAGAATTCTTCATGGAAGTTTCTCTGTAAATAATTATACCCTTATATATATCCATTGTATTATAAAAATAATGTGCCAAGCTTTGGTTTTAGGATAATTAGATTGCTTGTTTACTATGTGCAGAACAAAAACAGAAACTTTGGCTGTAGCACGTGATTTTACATTTTTTACTGGAAAGTTAAATGGGTCTGAAATTTTTTGCACATTACTTATGTACAAATTTTTAAAATCTTAAAATTTATTTCATAATTTTTGGATTTACAGAAGTTTACGAAACCTCCAGATTACTACAGACTGTCCTGTTTTAGACAGATTCTGTTTTTCGTGTGTTGTTTGCTTATTTTGATGCATCTATGGCTAGTATCGGAGGGTATGAACCATAGAGAAGTTGGAATAAAGTATATATAGTTCTAATATGAATTTGGAATGAGTTTGAAACAGTACCTAAAGGTAGTGATTTGCTTTATTATACTAACGGATCTCACAAGGTTTTTGTTAAAGTTTTGTGTGGATGAAGTGTTTGAAGATCGAGGAGCTATCAATATGAGAATAATAAAGAGAGTAAAGAGTTCAAGCTTGGGGATGCCCAAGTCACCCCAAGTAAATATTTCAGAGGATACTCAAGCATCGAAGCTTGGGGATGCCCCGGTTGGCATCCCATCTTTCTTCTTCAACAAATATCGGTATACCTCGGTTTTTGTTTTGTTCACATGATTTGTGTCCTTTGTGTTTTTCTTTTTCTTTAAGAACCATGCTAGTGTGAGATGAACCTTCATCAATTTATAGAATACTTCATGTGCTTCACTTATATCTTTTAAGTATGATCTTATAGAATTGCTCTTTGTGCCTCACTTAAATATTTTGAGTATGGTTTTATAGAATGCTTCCTGTGCTTCACTTATATATTTTGAGCTTGGATATTGGTTATTCTATATTAATTGTAGAATTCTCCATGAACTTCACTTATATATTTTGGAGTATGAATAATACTATAATCTAAAGTGGATCTGGAAGAGTGTCAACTTTAGTTAGTAATGATTCCACTATTCCGAATGAGAAGAATTTTGCTTATGTGGAGAGTAGTAAAATTTCTATGCTTGTAGATGATGAAAAGAATGCTTTGTGTGCTGGTTATATTGTTGAATTCATTCATGATGCTACTGAAATTATTATGAGGGAGGAATATATGCTTGTAGGAGTTACAATAATATCAAGTTTCCTCTCTATGTGCTTAAAGTTTTGAAGTTATCCTTGTTTTTCCTTCCTATGCTAGTTGATCCTTGTTCCTATAAATTGTGTGATCAAAAAATCCCTAGGCATAGGAAGTGGGTTAGATTTAAATGTGCTAGTCATATTCTTCATGATGCTCTCTTTATGTTTCAGTTCTTATCTTTTATGTGAGCATCGTTGAAATCATCATGCCTAGCTAAAAGGCATTAAAGAAAAGCGCTTGTTGGGAGACAACCCAATATTTACCCTTACTATTTTTGTGTGTTGATTAAGCTACTCTATTAATCATGTATTATAGCTTTTGTTTCAATAAAGTGCCAAGTAAGACCTTTGGGAAGACTTGGGTGAAAAGTTAATGTGATCTTGCTGTAAAAACAGAAACTTTGCGCTCATGAGATTAGCTGCCATTTTTTTTACAGAAGAGTGCGATTGAGTTGATTCTTTTTTCAGAAGATTAATATACAAATTGCTCAAGTCCACCAATTTATTTCAGAATTTTTGGAGTATGCCAGGACCCCGATTCTAAGTCACACCGATCTAGCATGTAACACATCATATCATTTTGCGGCCTCACGCACGGTATTCCCACGGGTGCCACCTTACCTGGCCCGGGACCGTTTGCGCCTTTTGGCTCATGTATATGATAGTGTCGCTAGCATCCATATGACAGAGAACCCAGGCTGACATGACTAGTCGTGAACCCAAAGTGGCGCTAGCTTACGGGGACATGCATACATGAACCAGCATCGAACGTGTCGGTAATCAGCGTGTGAATCCGGGCTGTAGCAACTGGGCTAATAGGACTCCGGGAACCCGGGCTGTAGCAGGCTAGCAGGACTCTGGGAGTCACCGCGTGACATTTCCCCGAAGGGACAGACACAGGAACGAAGTGGGTCACATGCCGGCCAGTCTAAGTGTTCCGGAGCAGTAGTAACTGGGCTAGCAAGACTCCGGTAAACCAGGCTATAGCAGACTACCATGGCTCAGTGGAAGCACTAGACTACATTTCCCCATAAGAGAGGATACCAAGGATAAACAACTAGGTTGTCGGATCCCACACATACCAAGCATTTCAATCATAGACACAATATGCCCGATATGTGTAAATACAACATGGAATCACAACAAAACTCTATGACTCAAAGTATTTATTCATTAGGCTCCGAAGAGCCAAGTATTACAAACATGGGTCTCATGACCCAACATACAGAGCATTGCTACCTCTTGAACACTGCGTTGGTTTTCCCCGAAGAGGAAGTGATGATGCAGCAAAGTAGCGTAAGTATTTCCCTCAGTTTTTGAGAACCAAGGTATCAATCCAGTAGGAGGCTACGCGCCAGTCCCTCGTACCTGCACAAAACAAATAAATCCAACGCGATAAGGGGTTGTCAATCCCTACACGGCCACTTACGAGAGTGAGATCTGATAGATATGATAAGATAATATTTTTGGTATTTTTATGATAAAGATGCAAAGTAAAGTAAAAGCAAAGTAAAAGCAAAGGAAATAACTAAGTATTGGGAGATTAATATGATGAAGATAGACCCAGGGGCCATAGGTTTCACTAGTGGCTTCTCTCGAGAGCATAAGTATTCTATGGTGGGTGAACAAATTACTGTTGAGCAATTGACAGAATTGAGCATAGTTATGAGAATATCTAGGTATGATCATGTATATAGGCATCACGTCCGAGACAAGTAGACCAACTCCTGCCTGCATCTACTACTATTACTCCACTCATCGACCTCTATCCAGCATGCATCTAGAGTATTAACTTAATGAAAACAGAGTAACGCCTTAAGCAAGATGACATGATGTAGAGGGATAAACTCATGCAATATGATGAAAAACCCATCTTGTTATCCTCGATGGCAACAATACAATACGTGCCTTGCTGCCCTACTGTCACTGGGAAAGGACACCGCAAGATTGAACCCAAAGCTAAGAACTTCTCCCATTGCAAGAAAGATCAATCTAGTAGGGCAAACCAAACTGATAATTCAAAGAGACTTGCAAAGATAACCAATCATACATAAAAGAATTCAGAGAAGATTCAAATATTGTTCATAGATAGACTTGATCATAAACCCACAATTCATCGGTCTCAACAAACACACCGCAAAAAGAAGATTACATTGAATAGTTCTCCACAAGAGAGGGGGAGAACGTTGTATTGAGATCCAAAAGGAGAGAAGAAGCCATCTAGCTACTAACTATGGACCCGTAGGTCTGAGGTAAACTACTCACACTTCATCGGAGGGGCTATGGTGTTGATGTAGAAGCCCTCCGCGATCGATGCCCCCTCCGGCGGAGCTCTGGAACAGACCCCAAGATGGGATCTCGTGGATACAGAAAGTTACGGCGGTGGAATTAGGGTTTTGGCTCCGTATCTGATCGTTTGGGGGTACGTAGGTATATATAGGAGGAAGGAGTACATCGGTGGAGCAACAGGGGGCCCACGAGGGTGGAGAGCGTGCCTGGGGGGGGGTAGGCGCGCGCCTACCTCGTGGCCTCCTCTTTTGTGTCTTGACGTAGGGTCGAAGTCTCCTGGGTCTTGTTCGTTGAGAAAATCACGTTCGCGAAGGTTTCATTCCGTTTGGACTCCGTTTGATATTCCTTTTCTTCGAAACCCTAAAACAGGCAAAAAAACAGCAATTCTGGGCTGGGCCTCCGGTTAATAGGTTAGTCCCAAAAATAATATAAAAGTGGATAATAAAGCCCAATAATGTCCAAAACAATAGATAATATAGCATGGAGCAATCAAAAATTATAGATACGTTGGAGACGTATCAAGCATCCCCAAGCTTAATTCCTACTCGTCCTCGAGTAGGTAAATGATAAAAACAGAATTTTTGATGCGGAGTGCTACTTGGCATAATTTTAATGTAATTCTTCTTAATTGTGGTATGAATATTCAGATTTGAAAGATTCAAGATAAAAGTTTAATATTGACATAAAAATAATAATACTTCAAGCATACTAACAAATCAATCATGTCTTCTCAAAATAGCATGGCCAAAGAAAGTTATCCCTACAAAATCATATAGTCTGGCTATGCTCCATCTTCACCACACAAAATATTTAAATCATGCACAACCCCGATGACAAGCCAAGCAATTGTTTCATACTTTTGGTGTTCTCAAACTTTTTCAATCTTCACGCAATACATGAGCGTGAGCCATGGATATAGCACTATAAGTGGAATAGAATGGTGGTTGTGGAGAAGACAAAAAGGGAGATGCCCATCAATAGATATCAATGTGAGTGAGCAGGGATTGCCATGCAACGGATGCACTAGAGCTATAAGTATATGAAAGCTCAACAAAAGAAAGTAAGTGGGTGTGCATCCAACTTGCTTGCTCATGAAGACCTAGGGCATTTTGAGGAAGCCCATCATTGGAATATACAAGCCAAGTTCTATAATGAAAAATCCCCAGTAGTATTTGAAAGTGATAACATAGGAGACTCTCTATCATGAATATCATGGTGCTACTTTGAAGCAAAATTGTGGTAAAAGGATAGTAACATTGTCCCTTCTCTCTTTTTCACTCATGTTTTTATTTGAGCCTTTTCTCTCCCTCCTTTTTTATGGCCTCTTTTCTTTCTCTTTTTTTTTATTTTTCGTCCGGAGTCTCATCCCGACTTGTGGGGGAATCATAGTCTCCATAATCCTTTCCTCACTGGAACAATGCTCTAATAATGATGATCATCACACTTTTATTTTTCTTAAAACTCAAAAATTACAACTCGATACTTAGAAGAAAATATGACTCTATATGAATGCCTCCGGCGGTGTACCGGGATATGCAATGAATCAAGAGTGACACGTATGAAAGAATTATGGATGGTGGCTTTGCCACAAATACGATGTCAACTACATGATCATGCTAAACAATATGACAATGATGGAGTGTGTCATAATAAACAAAACGGTGGAAAGTTGCATGGCAATATATCTCAGAATGGCTATGGAAATGCAATAATAGGTAGGTATGGTGTCTGTTTTGAGGAAGGTATATGGTAGGTGTATGATACCGGCGAAAGGTACGCGGTATTAGAGAGGCTAGCAAAGGTGGAAGGGTGAGAAAAGTGTGTATAATCCATGGACTCAACATTAGTCATAAAGAACTCATATACTTATTGAAAAAATCTACAAGTTATTAAAGCAAAGTATTACATGCATGCTCCTAGAGGGATAGATTGGTAGGAAAATACCATCGCTCGTCCCCGACCGCCACTCATAAGGAAGACAATCAAAAAATAAATCATGCTCCGACTTCATCACATAACGGTTCACCATACGTGCATGCTACGGGAATCACAAACCTTAACACAAGTATTTCTCAAACTCACAACTACTCAACTAGCATAACTTTAATATCACCATCTTCATATCTCAAAACAATTATCAAGCACCAAACTTCTCATTGCATTCAACACACTCATAAGAAAGCTTTTACTATTCTTGAATACCAAGCATATTAGGATTATTAAGCAAATTACCATGCTATTTAAGACTCTCAAAATAATCTAAGTGACGCATGAGAGATCAATAGTTTCTACAAAACAAAGCCACCACCATGCTCTAAAAGATATAAGTGAAGTACTAGAGCAAAACTATATAACTCAAAAGATATAAGAGAAGCACATAGAGTATGCTAACAAATTCCAAATCATGTATGGCTCTCTCAAAAGGTGTGTACAGCAAGGATGATTGTGTTAAACTAAAAAGTAAAGACTCAAATCATACAAGACGCTCCAAGCAAAACACATATCATGTGGCGAATAAAAATATAGCTCCAAGTAAAGTTACCGATAGAAGTAGACGAAAGAGGGGATGCCTTCCGGGGCATCCCCAAGCTTTGGGTTTTAGGTGTCCTTAGATTATCTTGGGGGTGCCATGGGCATCCCCAATCCTAGGCTCTTTCCACTCCTTGTTCCATAATCCATCAAATATTTACCCAAAACTTGAAAACTTCACAACACAAAACTCAAAGTAGAAAATCTCGTGAGCTCCGTTAGCGAAAGAAAACAAAAGACCACTTCAAGGTACTGTAATGAACTCATTATTTATTTATATTGGTGTTAAACCTACTGTATTCCAACTTCTCTATGGTTTATAAACTATTTTACTAGCCATAGATTCATCAAAATAAGCAAACAACACACGAAAAACAGAATCTGTAAAAAACAGAACAGTCTGTAGTAATCTGTAGCTAGCGCAAGATCTGGAACCCCAAAAATTATAAAATAAATTTCTGGACGTGAGGAATTTATCTATTAATCATCTGAAAAAAGAATTAACTAAATATCACTTTACAAATAAAAATGGAAGAAGTTCACGTGAGTGCTAAAGTTTCTGTTTTTTACAGCAAGTTTAACAAGACTTTCCCCAAGTCTTCCCAACGGTTCTACTTGGAAAAAACACTAATTAAACACAAAAAACACAACCAAAACAGAGGCTAGATAATTTATTTATTACTAAACAGGAGAAAACAGAAAGGAATAAAAATAAAATTGAGTTGCCTCCCAACAAGCGCTATCGTTTAATGCCCCTAGCTAGGCATAACAAACAAGGATAGATCTAGGTATTTCCATCTTTGGTAGGCAATCCATAAGTGGCTCTCATAATAGATTCATAAGGTAATTTAATTTTCTCTCTAGGAAAGTGTTCCATGCCTTTCCTTAATGGAAATTGTAATCTAATATTTTCTTCCTTCATATCAATAATTGCACCAATCGTTCTAAGGAAAGGTCTACCAAGAATAATAGGACATGAAGGATTGCAATCTATGTCAAGAACAATAAAATCTACGGGAACATAATTCCTATTTGCAAAAATAAGAACATCATCAATTCTTCCCATAGGTTTCTTAATACTGGAATCCGTAAGGTGCAAGTTTAGAGAGCAATCATCAAAATCACGGAAATCTAACAAATCCCACAAAGTCTTTGGAATCGTGGAAACACTAGCACCCAAATCACATAAAGCATAGCATTCATGATCTTTAATTTTAATTTTAATAGTTGGTTCCCACTCATCATAGAGTTTTCTAGGGATAGAAACTTCCAATTTAAGTTTTTCCTCATAAGATTGCATCAAGGCATCAACGATATGTTTAGTAAACACTTTATTTTGACTATAAGCGTGAGGAGAACTTAGCACGGATTGAAATAAGGAAATACAATCAATCAAAGAGCAATTTTTATAGTTAAATTCCTTGAAATCCATAATAGTGGGTTTAGCAACATCTAGGGTTTTAATTTCTTCAATCCCACTTTTATCAATTTTAGCATCAAGACCAAAAAATTCCGAATTCTTGGAACGCCTTATAGGTAAAGGTGGATCATATTCAGTCCCATCATTATCAAGATTCATATTGCAAAACAAAGATTTAATAGGGGACACATCAATAACTTTTAGATCTTCATCTTTATTTTCATAGGAACTAGAAGAACACGCTCTTATAAAGGCATCTTTCTTAGCACGCATCCTAGCGGTTCTTTCTTTGCACTCATCAATGGAAATTCTCATGGCTTTGAGAGACTCATTGATATCATGCTTAGGTGGAATAGATCTAAGTTTCAAAGAAATCAACATCAAGAGAAATTCTATCAACGTTCCTAGCCAACTCATCAATCTTAAGTAATTTTTCTTCAATCAAAGCATTGAAATTCTTTTGCGAAGTAATAAATTCTTTAATATTAGATTCAAAATCAGAGGGCCTCTTATTATAATTTCCATAAGAATTGTTGTAGGAATTACCATAATTATTAGAGGGATTACTAGGATAAGGCCAAGGATTAAAATTTCTTCTATACGCGTTGTTACCAAAATTGTTCCTACCAACAAAATTCACATCCATAGATTCATTATTATTCTCAATCAAAGTAGACAAGGGCATGTCATTAGGATCAGAAGAAACACTCTTACTAGCAAATAATTTCATAAGTTCATCCATCTTTCCACTCAAAACATTAATTTCTTCTATCGCATGCACCTTTTTATTAGTAGATCTTTCAGTATGCCATTGAGAATAATTAACCAGAATATTATCTAGGAGTTTAGTAGCTTCTCCTAAAGTGATTTCCATAAAAGTGCCTCCCGCGGCCGAATCTAAAAGATTTCTAGAAGCAAAATTCAATCCGGCATAAATTTTTTGTATAATCATCCACAAATTTAAACCATGAGTATGGCAATTACGTATCAATAGTTTCATTCTCTCCCAAGCTTGTGCAACATTTTCATGATCAAGTTGCTTAAAATTCATAATATCATTTCTAAGAGAGATGATCTTAGCGGGAGGAGAATACTTAGAGCTAAAAGCATCTTTGCACTTGTTCCATGAATCAATACTATTTTTAGGCAAAGACGAAAACCAAGCTTTAGCACGATCTCTAAGAGAAAAAGGAAATAGCTTCAATTTAACAATATCATTATCCACATCTTTCTTCTTTTGCATATCACACAAATCAACGAAGCTATTTAGATGGGTAGCGGCATCTTCACTAGGAAGGCCGGAAAACAGATCTTTCATGACAAGATTCAGCAAAGCAGTATTAATTTCACAAGATTCAGCATCGGTAAGAGGAGCAATCAGAGTGCTAATAAAATCATTATTGTTGGTATTGGTGAAGTCACACAATTTAGTGTTATCTTGAGCCATCGTGACAAGCAAGCAAACTAACACACAAGCAAACAAAAAGTAAGCGGGCAAAAAGAGGCAAATAGAGACAGAGAGGGAGGATAGAGAGAGGGCGAATAAAAATGGCAAGGGTGAAGTGGGGGAGAGGAAAACGAGAGGCAAATGGAAAATAATGTAATGCGGGAGATAAGGGTATGTGATGGGTACTTGGTATATTGACTTTTGCGTAGACTCCCCGGCAACGGCGCCAGAAATCCTTCTTGCTACCTCTTGAGCACTGCGTTGGTTTTCCCCGAAGAGGAAGGGATGATGCAGCAAAGTAGCGTAAGTATTTCCCTCAGTTTTTGAGAACCAAGGTATCAATCCAGTAGGAGGCTACGCGCCAATCCCTCGTAACTGCACAAAACAAATAAATCCTCGCAACCAACGCGATAAGGGGTTGTCAATCCCTACACGACCACTTACGAGAGTGAGATCTGATAGATATGATAAGATAACATTTTTGGTATATTTATGATAAAGATGCAAAGTAAAATAAAAGCAAAGTAAAAGCAAAGGAAATAACTAAGTATTGGGAGATTAATATGATGAAGATAGACCCGGGGGCCATAGGTTTCACTAGTGGCTTCTCTCAAGAGCATAAGTATTCTACGGTGGGTGAACAAATTACTGTTGAGCAATTGACAGAATTGAGCATAGTTATGAGAATATCTAGGTATGATCATGTATATAGGCATCAAGTCTGAGACAAGTAGACCGACTCCTGCCTGCATCTACCACTATTACTCCACTCATCGACCGCTATCCAGCATGCATCTAGAGTATTAAGTTAATGAAAACAGAGTAACGCCTTAAGCAAGATGACATGATGTAGAGGGATAAACTCATGCAATATGATGAAAACCCCATCTTGTTATCCTCGATGGCAACAATACAATACGTGCCTTGCTGCCCCTACTATCAATGGGAAAGGATACCGCAAGATTGAACCCAAAGCTAAGCACTTCTCCCATTGCAAGAAAGATCAATCTAGTAGGCCAAACCAAACTGATAATTCGAAGAGACTTGCAAAGATAACCAATCATACATAAAAGAATTCAGAGAAGATTCAGATATTGTTCATAGATAGACTTGATCATAAACCCACAATTCATCGGTCTCAATAAACACACCGCAAAAAGAAGATTACATCGAATAGTTCTCCACAAGAGAGGGGGAGAACGTTGTATTGAGATCCAAAAAGAGAGAAGAAGCCATCTAGCTACTAACTATGGACCCGTAGGTCTGAGGTAAACTACTCACACTTCATCGGAGGGGCTATGGTGTTGATGTAGAAGCCCTCCGTGATCGATGCCCCCTCCGGCGAAGCTCCGGAACAGGCCCCAAGATGGGATCTTGTGGATACAGAAAGTTATGGCAGTGGAATTAGGGTTTTGGCTCCGTATCTGATCGTTTGGGGGTACGTAGGTATATATAGGAGGAAGGAGTACATCGGTGGAGCAACAGGGGGCCCACGAGGGTGGAGAGCGTGCCTGGGGGGGGGTAGGCGCGCGCCTACCTCGTGGCCTCCTCTTTTGTGTCTTGACGTAGGGTCGAAGTCTCCTGGGTCTTGTTCGTTGAGAAAATCACGTTCGCGAAGGTTTCATTCCGTTTGGACTCCGTTTGATATTCCTTTTCTTCGAAACCCTAAAACAGGCCAAAAAACAGCAATTCTGGGCTGGGCCTCCGGTTAATAGGTTAGTCCCAAAAATAATATAAAAGTGGATAATAAAGCCCAATAATGTCCAAAACAGTAGATAATATAGCATGGAGCAATCAAAAATTACAGATACATTGGAGACGTATCTCAATCTCTGTTCAAATATATGAATCCACTTTCATATCAAATTATGATCTTTGTTAGTCTCTTACAACCACACAATCCTCTAACCTTTGTAGCTACCACTAACTTTCTCTCGTGCATGCACACGCCCTCCTCGCCCTCCCCCTCCCTCAGCATTCTATCCATCGCGCACATTCATTTTTTTCTTTAGGTCGTTCTCCCACAGTCTCCACAACTCCTTTCCGACACACACCGATCGATAAACCTCTCCAGTGATGTCTGCCTACAACATACACACGCACCTTCAATCTCCTCCTTTATGTTTCCTTGCCTCGTGTCTCTCATACGGTCCCCACACACGTGTAAACTCTTGCCCCTCTTTTCATCGATCTCACAACCGCACACTCCTCCCTATCTAGCTAGTAGCTGGGCCTCTCGCACACCTCCTAGCTCCATTCTCTCTTCTATCCGTATCTGGGCCTTATTTGCCTCTAACAAATGGACGTACCACGACGATCTCCCGCTATACATATAGCTAGCTAGGTCCTTATAACTCGTTTTCCCCATGCGTCGATCGATCTACCTTCATTAGTTGTTGTTCTCTCCCTTCCTCCGACAAAAACACAATTGATCTACCGATCTAGTTAGGTTGCTTACCAAACACATGGTTCCCCTTCATCATCCATGGATGTGTCCCGACAGATCACGCACAGGCACACACAGAAACACATCCCCACTCATATTGATAATATTGCAGTTCCACCCTCAGTTTTTCTAGTAGGCCTCTCCCACCATCTTCGAGAAGCAACTCCATCACCCATCTAGTACTCTACCCCTCTCCCTCCCTCTCTCTCTCTCCTCTCTCTCTCTCTCTCTGTCCCATCCTATTTCCCGTCCTTCAGTTATGTATGGGCGTCGACCGATCTCCCTCAAGACATAGCTGGGTCTCTCCTTCTCAACACATATACGAGTCGTTCTACCTCTATGGTTAGGCCTCTGCCTACCCCTCCCCCCACCCCCTCACACACACACACACACACCGATACATCGAGCGCTCTAGTCATGTCTCCCTGCCACACACAAACTTGACCTATGCCCTCTGACGTTCCGGTAGCTAGGTCAGTCGCCCTATATCTTTGACTTGCACACACACACAATTTCGATGGCTCTCTTCATCGATCTCGCACCCACCCACTTGATCCTCTCTTCGACTCTATCGATATCTATGACCCCTCCCTCTCTTCTCGTGGATCGCCCGACCCTCTATATATGATATGGATAGGCCTCCATTTCACACACATTGCATGCAAAATTTTGTTTGAGATGTCATCGACACATATTCCCACAAATACATTCATGAACGCACAAGCCATTTGTCTAGGTTTGTATCTCTCACACACACCCACGTAGGTGGGGGACGTGCACGAAGAGAAGAGGTGCACGCACGGCGCACGTACTCCCGTCTCTTTCCCAACCACACCCGCGCGGGTACACGGTGGAGCTCATTTCTGTACGAAAAAGGCAGCCCACGTGGTAATTTGACACGTGTACTGGTTGTCCACTAGATGGAGGGAGGATCGTCTACCACGGGTGAACAAACAAATTGCGACTTGACGCTTATGTTAAAAAAGAGGCAAACCATGTGGGGCCTACCTTAGAGGCAAGGCTCTATACACTGGAGTACTTTTGATGTGTCCCGTCAACTCGCAGAACGAGGAGAAGCTTGCTTAGTACGCCCGCTCCCTCGCCCACGCGCGCGGTGGCTCGCAGGACGAGGAGAAAATTTTACTAGTACTCCCTCCGTTTACTCCTCGTCCCTACCTTGGTTAGAGAGATTATCATATTGTTTGGAATATATGTCCTTTAGTAGATTTCAATATGAACTACTAGTACATACTCCAAACACTGATGTATATAGACGTATTTTAGAGTGTAGATTCACTCATTTTGCTCCGTATGTAGTCCATATTGAAACGACGTAATAGTACGCACTCTCCCTCGCCCCTCGACCCTCGCCACATGGTGGACGTGCAGCAATTCATTCGGTCTCATATAGCCAGAACGATATATACTGCAGTACCATTATTGCTCGACTTCCCGAAGAGGCGAAGAGCCAATCGCAAGGTTAATAGTTTGGAGATGCCAAGCGCAAGGTTTATAGGAGAACGAGTAGTAGGTGCCGCGTCATTTATAAATAAAGTTTTTTTCTTCAGTGGCACGTACGCAATATAAATAGGTTCATATGGAGAGAAAAGGAAACCGCTCCAGTATATACATAGGCAGGACGAGCCTACACGGTTGCTTGCTGGGGTTGCTCTCTTCAGTTTTCACACTCTCTCGCACAAAACCACTGTGGCCACATCTCTAACATCCCGGCGGATCACGTCCGCCGGGGGAAGGGGTGGATGCTTAGTGTAGATGCGGTCGCGTCGCCGACGGCGAAAACCCACTGTCGGCACGTCCCGATCAGGGGTCCCCGCCATTCTCTCTCACAAAGCCGGTGAGGTTGCCTTCGTCCATTGCTCACTGCCGCGACGTGGGTAGTTGCCTCCTCCCGCCGCCCTCCTCTAGGTTGAGCTACGTCCGACATCCCTCAGGTACAACTCCCTTTACAGCCGGCTTGCACCACTGCTCCAGCTGCCCACATCACTCCATGTGGATATTTCTCTACTTCTTTGCCCCGCACATACCTCTACTGGCTTCTACGTACTGTATTTGTGATGAGTTTATGTCTCATCAACTAGTCCCAGTAATCTTGAATCGCACATACCGCATTGTACTATCTCGCTGATAAATTACAGTACGTACTATACAAGTACTTCCTCCGTTCCTAAATATAAGTCTTTGTAGAGATTTCACCATGAACCACATACATGTATATAGATGCATTTTAAGTGTAGATTCATTCATTTTGTTCCGTATGTAGTCCACCTAGTGGAATCTCTACAAAGACTTATATTAGGAACATAGGAGTACTATGTTAACCCACAAGTATAGGGGATCGCAACAGTTTTCGAGGGTAGAGTATTCAACCCAAATTTATTGATTCAACACAAGGGGAGCCAAAGAATATTCTCAAGTATTAGCAACTGAGTTGTCAATTCAACCACACCTGGAAACTTAATATCTGCAGCAAAGTATTTAGTAGCAAAGTAATATGATAGTAGTGGTAACGGTAGTAAAAGGTAACGATAGCAAAAGTAATGTTTTTGGTATTTTGTAGTGATATAGCAATAGCAATGGAAAAGTAAATAAGCGAAGAACAATATATGGAAAGCTCGTAGGCAATGGATCGGTGATGGAGAATTATGCCGGATGCGGTTCATCACATAACAATCATAACATAGGGTGACACAGAACTAGCTCCAGTTCATCAATGTAATGTAGGCATGTATTTCGAATATAGTCATACGTGCTTATGGAAAAGAACTTGCATGACATGTTTTGTCCTACCCTCCCGTGGCAGCGGGGTCCTAATGGAAACTAAGGGATATTAAGGCCTCCTTTTAATAGAGTACCAGACCAAAGCATTAACACATAGTGAATACATGAACTCCTCAAACTACGGTCATCACCGGTAAGTATCCCGATTATTGTCACTTCAGGGTTAACGGATCATAACACATAATAGGTGACTATAGACATGCAAGATAGGATCAAGAACTCTCATATATTGATGAAAACATAATAGGTTCAGATCTGAAATCATGGCACTCGGGCCCTAGTGACAAGCATTAAGCATAGCAAAGTCATAGCAACATCAATCCCAGAACATAATGGATACTAGGGATCAAACCCTAACAAAACTAACTCGATTACATGATAGATCTCATCCAACCCATCACCGTCTAGCAAGCCTACGATGGAATTACTTACGCATGACGGTGAGCATCATGAAATTGGTGATGGAGGATGGTTGATGATGACGATGGCCATGGATTCCCCTCTCCGGAGCCCCGAACGAACTCCAGATCAGCCCTCCTGAGAGGTTTTAGGGCTTGGTGGCAGCTCCGTATCGTAAAACGTGATGAATTCTTCTCTCTGATTTTTTTTCTCCCCAAAAGAAAATATATAGAGTTGGAGTTGAGGTCGGAGGAGCTCCAGGGGGCCCACGAGGTAGGGGGGCGCGCCCTAGGGGGGCAGGCGCGTCCCCACCCTCGTGGACAGGTGGTGGGCCCCCTGGTCTTCATCTTTTGCAAGGATTTTTTTATTTCCGAATAGATGTTCCGTGAAGTTTTAGGTCATTCCGAGAACTTTTGTTTCTGCACATAAATAACACCATAGCAATTCTGCTGAAAACAGCGTCAGTCCGGGTTAGTTCCATTCAAATCATGCAAGTTAGAGTCCAAAACAAGGGCAAAAGTGTTTGGAAAAGTAGATACGACAGAGACGTATCAACTCCCCCAAGCTTAAACCTTTGCTTGTCCTCAAGCAATTCAGTTGATAAACTAAAAGTGATAAAGAAAAACTTTTACAAACTCTGTTTGCTCTTGTTGTTATAAATATGTAAAGCCAACATTCAAGTTTTCAGCAAAGATTATGACTAACCACATTCACAATAACGCATTCACAATAACGCATAGGTCTCAAGTTTACTCATATCAATGGCATAATCAACTAGCGAGCAATAATAATAAATCTCGGATGACAACACTTTCTCAAAACAATCATAATATGATATAACAAGATGGTATCTCGCTAGCCCTTTATGAGACCGCAAGACATAAATGCAGAGCACCTTTAAAGATCAAGGACTGACTAGACATTGCAATTCATGGTAAAAGAGATCCAGTCAAGTCATACTCAATGTAAACTAACATTAATGAATGCAAATGACAACGATGCTCTCCAGCTGGTGCTTTTTAATAAGAAGATGATGAATCAACATGAAAGTAAATAGATTGGCCCTTCGCAGAGGGAAGCAGGGATTTGTAGAGGTGCCAGAGCTCGGTTTTGAAATAGAGGTGAATAATATTTTGAGCGGTATACTTTCATTGTCAACATAACAACCAAGAGATGGCAATATCTTCCATGCTACACACATTATAGGCGGTTCCCAAACAGAATGGTAAAGTTTATACTCCCCCTCCACCAACAAGCATCAATCCATGGCTTGCTCGAAACAACGAGTACCTCCAACTAACAAGAGTCCCAGGGGAAGTTTTGTTTGCAATTATTTTGATTTGATTTGCATAAAGCATGGGACTGGGCATCCCGGTGACCAGCCATTTTCTCGTGAGTGAGGAGCGGAGTCCACTCCTCTTAAGAATAACCCGCCTAACATGGAAGATACAGACAACCCTAGTTGATACATGAGCTATTCGAGCATACAAAACAGGATATTTATTTGAAGGTTTAGAGTTTGGCACATACAAATTTACTTGGAACGGCAGGTAGATACCGTATATAGGTAGGTATGGTGGACTCATATGGAATAAATTTGGGGTTTATGGATTTGGATGCACAAGCAGTATTCCCGCTTAGTACAGGTGAAGGCTAGAAAAAGACTGGGAAGCGACCAGCTAGAGAGCGACAACAGTCATGAACATGCATTAAAATTAATCAACACCGAATGCAAGCATGAGTAGGATATAATCCACCATGAACATAAATATCGTGAACGCTATATTGATTTTGTTTCAACTACTTGCGTGAACATGCGCCAAGTCAAGTCACTTAAATCATTCAGAGGAGGTGTGACGCCGGGATAATTAAGCTACAACAACCCTCTGCTAATGATGCCACGTCACTTCAATTACTGTTGCTAATCTCGCGGTAGTTCGAAACCGATTCAAATTGAAATTCAAAATCCATCAAACAATAAAGGTTTTCAAATGTCAAGACTAAAATGTTCAAACCGTGGCAAATAATCATTCATTAATATTGGTGGTGAACCAATTTTTTTGCAAAATGTTTAAATGCCCTAAAGTAAATAAATAGAGGTCCAAAATAATAATAATAAATTAATTGCTTTTTAAATTATAAAAATACTAAACTAATTTAATTTGGGTCCAAGATAACAATTGTAGTGGCCTAATTATTGATACTAAGTTAGGTTCTAACTCCAAATTTATAAGCTAAGATAAAAATAAAAGCTAAAAACTGGAAATAAAATGAAAAAAGGGGAATCCCCCCCTGCTGGGCCACGGCCCAGCAGGCCATCGGGCCGCCAGGCCGGCCCAGCCGCACCCCACACCCTCCCCCATATCCACCCCACTGGGGGGAAAAACCTAACCACCCACCCCACTCCTCGCACCCACTCCCCCCGCTAGATTTGGATCGGGGCGCGACGCCCCGACCCCACCGCCCGACGCCGCACCACTACCGTCGCCGTCACCGCCTCGCCCGACCGCTCCCTCACCGGTCTGCCGCCCCCTACGCACGTCGTCGCCGTCGTCCTCCCCAAGCCACACTGCCACGAACCCTGCATCTCGCCGTGAGCCTCGCTCCCTTCCTTCCCACGCTCGCGCTCACCGCCGCGGCCGCGCTCATCGCGGCCCTGCCGCGCCCAGCCCGCGGTTGCCGTGGACCACACACGCCCGTGCCGCGCCGCTATCGCTCCGCCTCCCTACCCCGACCTCTTCCCCCTGCTCGCTCGCGCGCATCCGCGCCAGCTGCTGCCGCGGCTCTGCTTCGCCCCACCAGCGCCGCCGACCGCCTGCGCTGCTGCCGCCTACGACTGCGCCCGGCTGCAGTCCTCGCGCGCGCAAGCCCTTGGCCTCTCCTCCTCTCGCACCCGCGCGCACCCCGCGGCCACCACTCACAACCCTCCCGCAGCTGCTGCTCTGTTGCAGCTACAGCTGCTACTGCGGCTGCGTCGCCCCCCCGCCCCTCACGACTACCGCCGCTCACCGCGCTCCCCTCGCCCACCGACCCCGTGCCTCCCTTCCACTCACTCACCGCCGCTGCTCTGCAGCTCGCTGGCCGCGCCCCGTCGCCTCTGCTGCTTGCTCGCCACTCGGCGCGCGCCTGGCCCTGCCTCGCCGCCGCTGCGGTGGCCTTGCTGGCCCACGCGCGCGCAACCCTCCGCCGGCGCCGCCCATCGCCGGCGCCGCCCGCTGCTCCCCCTGGACCGCGCGCTCCGGCGCCCGCCGCATGCGCCTGCACCACCGGGGCGAAGCCCTGGTTTCCCAGCGCCCGTACCCGCACGTCCCGGCGCCCACCCACGCCCGTGTGCCCGATAAGGCCCTGGGGCCTATGACAGATGGGCCCCACGCCCAGAACGTTTTGTTAAAAAAGGAATTAAAAATAATATATATAATAAATAAATAATAATAAAATTAATTAATTAATTAACTTAATTAATTCTGATTAAAATTAACTAATTAGGATTAATTAATCTAATGTCTAATTAGCCTAATTAACTACTGTTAATTAAACTAACAGAGTATGACAGTGGGGCCACCCCCTAATTAATTCTAATTAGGTTAATTAAATTGTTAATTAAAATGTGTCACTAACCAGTGGGACCCACTGGTCAGGTTGACCAGTCAACCCCCGTTGACTGCTGACATCAGCATGACATCATGCTGATGTCATAAAATCCATTTTCGAATTTAGTTAAAAATTAATTAAATTCCAAAAGTTAATAAAATCTTTAGAAAATCATATCTTTTAATCCGTAACTCGGATTAAATTATTTTCCACATGAAAGTTGCTCAGAATGACGAGACGAATCCGGATACGCAGCCCGTTCGTCCGCCACGCATCCCTAGCATAGCGAACACGCAACTTTCCTCCTCCGGTTCATCTGTCCGAAAACGCGAAACACCAGGAATACTTTCCCGGATGTTTTCCCCCTTCGCCGGTATCACCTCATACCGCGATAGGGCACCCCTAGCACCGATACTTGACATGTCATGCATCGCTATGCATCTGTTTGCTTAAATATTTATTGTTTCTTCCCCCTCTTCTCTCGCTAGACACCGAGACCGACGCCGCTGCTACCCAGTACGACTACGGTGTTGACGACCCCTGTCTCTTGCCAGAGCAACCAGGCAAGCCCCCCCTTGATCACCAGATATCGCCTATTCTTCTCTATACTGCTTGCATTAGAGTAGTGTAGCATGTTACTGCTTTCAGTTAATCCTATACTTTTGCATAGCCTGTCCTTGCTACTACTGTTGTTACCATTACCTGCTATCCTACTGCTTAGTATAGGATGCTAGTGTTCCATCAGTGGCCCTACACTCTTGTCCGTCTGCCATGCTATACTACTGGGCCGTGATCACTTCGGGAGGTGATCACGGGCATATACTATATACTTTACATTGTTACCTTACCGGTGATACTATTTGGAGATGGGGGCTGAAGGGGCAGGTGGCTCCATCCAGGTAGTGGTGGGCCTGAGTTCCCGACGCCCCCCGACTGTTACTTTGTGGCGGAGCGACAGGGCAGGTTGAGACCACCTAGGAGAGAGGTGGGCCTGGCCCTGGTCGGCGTTCGCAGATACTTAACACGTTTAACGAGATCTTGGTATTTGATCTGAGTCTGGCCACTGGCCTATACGCACTAACCATCTATGCGGGGACAGTTATGGGCACTCGACGTCGTTGTGTCAGCCGAAGCCTTCGCGACGTCAGCGACTGAGCGGCGCGCGCCGGGTTGGACCGCGTAACGCAACTTCCTTTGTAATGGAGGTTGCCAGGTTTGCTCACCGGCCGCGTACGCAACATGCAGGTGTGCAATGGGTGATGGGCCCAGACCCCTGCGCCATAGGATTTAGACCGACGTGCTGACCTCTCTGTTGTGCCTAGGTAGGGCTGCGACGTGTTGATCTTCCGAGGCCGGGCATGACCCAGGAAAGTGTGTCCGGCCAAATGGGATCGAGCGTGTTGGGAAATGTGATGCACCCCTGCAGGGAAGTTAATCTATTCGAATAGCCGTGATCTTCGGTAACAGGACGACTTGGAGTTGTACCTTGACCTTATGACAACTACAACCGGATACTTAATAAAACACACCCTTCCAAGTGCCAGATACAACCGGTGATCGCTCTCTCACAGGGCGACGAGGGGAGGATCATCGGTTAGGATTATGCTACACGATGCTACTTGGCGAACTTACCATCTACTCTCTTCTCCTGCTGCAAGATGGAGGTTACCAGAAGCGTAGTCTTCGAAAGGACTAGCTATCCCCCTCTTATTCCGGCATTCTGCAGTTCAGTCCACATATGATAGCCTTTTTCATTTGATACCAATGCATACATATGTAGTGTAGCTCCTTGCCTGCGAGTACTTTGGATGAGTACTCACGGTTGCTTTGCTCCCCCTTTTCCCCCTTTCTATACTCGATTGCTGTGACCAGACATTGGAGTCCAAGAGCCAGACGCCACCGTCGACGACGACTACTACTACTCGGGAGGTGCCTACTACTACGTGCAGCCCGCTGACGACGACCAGGAGTAGTTTAGGAGGATCCCAGGCAGGAGGCCTGCGCCTCTTTCGATCTGTATCCCAATTTGTGCTAGCCTTCTTAAGGCAAACTTGTTTAACTTATGTCTGTACTCAGATATTGTTGCTTCCGCTGACTCGTCTATGATCGAGCTCTTGTATTCGAGCCCTCGAGGCCCCTGGCTTGTAATATGATGCTTGTATGACTTATTTTATTTGTAGAGTTGTGTTGTGATATCTTCCCGTGAGTCCCTGATCTTGATCGTACATGTTTGCGTGTATGATTAGTGTACGATTGAATTGGGGGCGTCACAAGTTGGTATCAGAGCCGACTGCCTGTAGGAATCCCCTTCCACACTCCTTGGCCGGAGTCGAGTCTAGATATTACAAAACTTTTTACTAACATGGATGTGTGCCTTACAGCCCACGTCGCCATCTGGGTGGTATTAGGATCTTTTACTCCTCGATCCTTATTCTAGGACTATGATCTCTCTTCTACTCGGGTTAAATGATTTTACTAAATTTGACTCTAGGTTCTCGTAACTACTTCTCCCGGAGAGCCCCTTTATCACAGTTGATCGCCTACTGCACCAGAAGAGATTTCGAAGATACTCTCCGATGTTTTCCCGAGACCCTTGTATCCTTTGCCATTGCTATATCTACCACCGATAAATCATTATGGATAACTACCCGCATTTGTCGTTCGTACCTTCATCCCCAATTGCTCTTGGTATTACAAGATTCCCTGAAACATTCCAATATCTCGAGAATCCATTATGCCTGCTGCCTTGCAGCTCCATTTTCACTTTAATACATCTACGGATAATTCCTCACACTCATCGAGGATTTGTTCATTCCTAGTTGATCATGTGATCCACAAGATACTTTGAAATACTATCCGGACTGCCGATAATCCATTGTCAACTATTGCTCTGAAAATACTTGTCTGCTTGCATTATGGTTACTTTCCATATGTCTAGCAATATTCACGAGCATCCTTTGTCACCGTCATTTTGAGTCTTTGATCCAATATGTTTGCGAATGCTCGCAATCATCAATCCAACCCAGAATTCATCCTTCCAGCTCAGACGTCATTTTTAACATGAGCTGGTTCTCGACCATTCAAATAGTTGTCGATTGTACCCCTAAGGCTATTCAACTTATCCAACCCTAATCAGAGTGTTGCTTCTGATCCCTTGATTTGAAAATCATAATTCCGTTGCATTTGAGCTTAAATTAGTCAGTTGTTTCTATGGTTTCACCTTCTTACCTTTTTCCTTCTTCTGGTTGAGTACCAATGCTCACATCAGATCCCTTGTGGACCACCAGATCCTTTGTTGGATTTTATTCGACACCGTCCTTCATATTCATTAAACATTGTGAGCTTTTCTTCGGATACATAATGCCTTTGGTAAATTGTATCCGCTGCTTTGCGAACCATGCTCTACTTTCGAGCTTGTATTTTTTACTCCGAAGTTTGTGGTATATGTTCCTAAGATGCCCTGATGGGTTGAACCTATGCCTTCCGTAATCCGTGCGAACCCGAAAGATTACACGGGTCATACTTATTTGGTATTGCACCAGGTAAAATTTTCAACAGTTATTGTCATTTTCGAAATATGAGAGGTGAATGAAAGGTTATGCGTTGAACAAGTGGGAGTCGACCTTGAACCCTGTGTTCATGCCCATGGACCCGATGTATACCTTATCATGGAAGCTTCTCTTAAAATAATTATCCCCTTGTTATAAGTTCATCTTGTATCTGTGGACGTGGTTCCGACCATGTTTCTCCTTGATTCCATTTCTCGTGCAAGTTTGAGCACTTGTCTTCTACAGAGCATTACCCTAGTCCAACCTCTACTTTGATCTGTCGTCAAGTATTACCCCCTGGTATCTCGAGATTATCATGGAACCGCATAACTTCTTATGAGTTCTTCATCAAGTGCTACATTCTCATTGATTCTAATTTTTCATGGGCTCTGAGTTATTAAACACTCAAAGACACCAATAACTGACTCAAGTCTGCACCGTGATTAATCAGCTTTTCGTAACCTTCATTACTTACGAGTTTGAACTCGATCACGTCATCCCTAGCCTGCTTGGCTATATCCTTGTCGTGCCGATTTTAGTTGTGCTACCTGGTCCTTCTTCCCGAAGCAAAAATTTCGATGGTGAGCTAATCTTACGTCGATCTTCCTCGTCGTATCAATTGTCCTTGAACAACAAGCTTGATTTCAAGTTTGTTTCATACCATGGTTCTGATAACTTTCGCTTCATCATTCATTTGACTTGATGTCATCGCCGATCGGTTACAACTTCATGAAATCTCTCGACAAATGTGTCATGATCAGCATCAGCATTCTGAGCTCTTCCAAGATATCAATTGAATTCATGATGAGAAATACCATCCTTGCCCTCGATGAATTGTGTTGTCATCGACCACTTTATTGCCTTCCCTCGAACACAAACTTGTTCGTCTTTTGTGATAAACCTTGAGATGCTTGCTACCCAGCATTTGTTCTTCTTTACCTTGGAATATTACCACATTTTATGCCAAGGATGTCGTGAGAATTTTACCACTTCTTAAGAATTCTTGATACAAGTGATACCTCTTGCTATCTTCGTTCATTCCTTGGTCCCCGTGTTGTTTCCAACCGAAAAACCGACAAATGGATCGTGATGTGTAAAATTCAAAATTTCTAGCAACCCTGTTGCTTTGACGTTAATGGTCGATAGCTTCATTCTAAGTCTATTGCTTATTGAATCATCATTCAAACATTGATCGTGCTACCTAGTCCAGATTCTTGGGTGCACTTTTCAGCCAATGTTTAATTGTGTATGTTTTTCCTTGAGCATACATCATTATATCATTTGATCCGACAAATGTTATCTCCTTGTTCACATAACTGTGGAAATCCATCTTTTTGGATACCTCGTTGAATTATCGCTGAGTCCATCAGCCACCTCCTCATCCTCTCCTTGGCTTAATGATGAATCCCTTCGTGTATCTAGAGTCTGACCTTTGATTGAAGACCATGTCAATGCTATCTCGAAGCATGTCTGTGGTACTCTGATCATCGATAAGAACATTTGAAGGGCCATGCTAAATTTACTTTATCAATTATTCAAACACCGTTGTTTGGGTAATGTCATGAACTTCCTCTGGCCTAACTTAATTGGTTTTCTATGTTATATCCTGTCATGGATATCATGCTCTGCTTGGCTTTGGAAAGGATATACCCCTGATATACGTGTTTAAGCACATTTTCCTTTCCATTGCCTATTTAACCTGGTAATCACCTTTCCTTTCCTTTGGTTTGTTTAAACCCTTTCTATGATCTATATGATATAAGCAGTAATAATTCTCTGCTTGTGCAAACACATCGGTGTACAACTCTGTCAGTAAGACCCTGTTACTAATGTTGATGACATTCCGGTAACCACCGATGGACGAGAACTTTGCCTATTGGTCCGCCTCATTCAACGAGCAGGAAAATGGTTCTCTTCGTCCCTCGCCCTTGGTACCGACGTTGCCGACATAATTGATAGGCTATCCTCTGACATGCCTTGTTATCATGACTGTGGAAAATATCACCGTCCTTCCTACTTTTGAACCACATGGTGGGCCCATAACCCATAGTTCCATAGGATCAAAACCTGACTCTCCGGTAACCCCAGTTTCCAAGGTTATTCCTCGCGCTTGACTCTGTAAGCATCCACAGGTCACCTTCCTAGAGATGACCTATTCTAGTGTCAGACACAATATTTATTCGCGTTGCCCTGAAACCCTTTCACCTTCTGGCTAGGCATTGAACGATTGCCTTGCTGCTTGAAACTTCTTGTTGTACCTTCGAACTTTACTCTCGATGTGTTTTATTTGTTCAACTTGAGAGGTACTCGTATGATCATTCATGGGTAAATCCCAGATTATTACCCTCATAACATTCCGTCGTTGCCAATCTGCCCCGTCACCTATTCGTAAGAACGATGGAACCCACGAAGAAAGGATGAAGACTTCATAATGATGACCTGAAGCAGTGGAATGAAGACATCAATGTAATGGATTGACCTCTTCAAGAACAGCAACCAAGACCGAGGAGATCCATTAGAATTTCGTAACCACACTTTCCCCCCTTAAACACCTCTTAAATCTCGGGACGAGATTTCTTGTAGTGGAGGAGAATTGTGACGCCCGGATAATTAAGCTACAACAACCCTCTGCTAATGATGCCACGTCACTTCAATTACTGTTGCTAATCTCGCGGTAGTTCGAAACCGATTCAAATTGAAATTCAAAATCCATCAAACAATAAAGGTTTTCAAATGTCAAGACTAAAATGTTCAAACTGTGGCAAATAATCATTCATTAATATTGGTGGTGAACCAATTTTTTTGCAAAATGTTTAAATGCCCTAAAGTAAATAAATAGAGGTCCAAAATAATAATAATAAATTAATTGCTTTTTAAATTATAAAAATACTAAACTAATTTAATTTGGGTCCAAGATAACAATTGTAGTGGCCTAATTATTGATACTAAGTTAGGTTCTAACTCTAAATTTATAAGCTAAGATAAAAATAAAAGCTAAAAACTATAACTGGAAATAAAATGAAAAAAGGGGAATCCCCCCCTGCTGGGCCACGGCCCAGCAGGCCATCTGGCCGCCAGGCCGGCCCAGCCGCACCCCACACCCTCCCCCATATCCACCCCACTGGGGGGACAAACCTAACCACCCACCCCACTCCTCGCACCTACTCCTCCCACTGGATCTGGATCGGGGCGCGACGCCCCGACCCCACCGCCCGACGCCGCACCACTGCCGTCGCCGTCACCGCCTCGCCGGAGCGCTCCCTCACCGGTCTGCCGCCCCCTACGCACGTCGTCGCCGTCATCCTCCCCAAGCCACACTGCCACGAACCCTGCATCTCGCCGTGAGCCTAGCTCCCTTCCTCCCCACGCTCGCGCTCACCGCCGCGGCCGCGCTCACCGCGGCCCTGCCGCGCCCAGCCCGCGGTTGCCGTGGACCACACACGCCGGCCCCGCGCCGCCATCGCTCCGCCTCCCTACCCCGACCTCTTCCCCCTGCTCGCTCGCGCGCATCCGCGCCAGCTGCTGCCGCGGCTCTGCTTCATCCCACCAGCGTCGCCGACCGCCTGCGCTGCTGCCACCTACGGCCGTGCCCGGCTGCAGTCCTCGCGCGCGCGAGCCCTTGGCCTCTCCTCCTCTCGCACCCGCGCGCACCCCGCGGCCACCACCCGCAACCCCTCCCGCTGCTGCTGCTGCTCTGTTGCAGCTGCTGCTGCTACTGTGGCTGCGCTGCCCCCGCCCCTCATGACCACTGCCGCTCACCGCGCTCGCCTCGCCCACCGACCCCGTGCCTCCATTCCGCTCACTCACCGCCGCTGCTCTGCAGCTCGCTGGCCGTGCCCCGTCGCCTCTGCTGCCTGCTCGCCACTCGGCGCGCGCCTGGCCCTGCCTCGCCGGCGCTACGGTGGCCTTGCCGACCCACGCGCGCAACCCTCCTCCGGCTCCGCCCATCGCCGGTGCCGCCCGCTGCTCCCCCTGGACCGCGCGCTCCGGCGCCAGCCGCATGCGCCTGCACCACCAGGGCGAAGCCCTGGTTTCCCAGCGCCCATACCCGCACGTCCCGGCACCCACCCGCGCCCGTGTGCCCGGTAAGGCCCTGGGGCCTATGACAGATGGGCCCCACGCCCAGAACGTTTTGTTAAAAAAAGGAATTAAAAATAATATATATAATAAATAAATAAATAAATAATAAAATTAATTAATTAACTAATTAATTAACTTAATTAATTCTGATTAAAATTAACTAATTAGGATTAATTAATCTAATGCCTAATTAGCCTAATTAACTACTGTTAATTAAACTAACACAGTATGACATTGGGGCCCACCCCCTAATTAATACTAATTAGGTTAATTAAATTGTTAATTAAAATGTGTCACTGACCAGTGGGACCCACTGGTCAGGTTGACTAGTCAACCCCTGTTGACTGCTGACGTCAGCATGACATCATGCTGATGTCATAAATAAATTTTCAAATTTAATTAAATAATTAATTAAATTCCAAAAGTTAATAAAATCTTTAGAAAATCATATCTTTTAATCCGTAACTCGGATTAAATTATTTTCAACATGAAAGTTGCTCAGAACGACGAGACGAATCCGGATACGCAGCCCGTTCGTCCGCCACGCATCCCTAGCATAGCGAACACGCAACTTTCCCCCTCCGGTTCATCTGTCCGAAAACGCGAAACACCGGGAATACTTTCCCGGATGTTTTCCCCCTTCGCAGGTATCACCTCATACCGCAATAGGGCACCCCTAGCACCGATACTTGACATGTCATGCATCGCTATGCATCTGTTTGCTTAATTATTTATTGTTTCTTCCCCCTCTTCTCTCGCTAGACACCGAGACCGACGCCGCTGCTACCCAGTACGACTACGGTGTTGACGACCCCTCTCTCTTGCCAGAGCAACCAGGCAAGCCCCCCCTTGATCACCAGATATCGCCTATTCTTCTCTATACTGCTTGCATTAGAGTAGTGTAGCATGTTACTGCTTTCAGTTAATCCTATACTTCTGCATAGCCTGTCCTTGCTACTACTGTTGTTACCATTACATGCTATCCTACTGCTTAGTATAGGATGCTAGTGTTCCATCAATGGCCCTACACTCTTGTCCGTCTGCCATGCTATACTACTGGGCCGTGATCACTTCGGGAGGTGATCATGGGCATATACTATATACTTTACACTGTTACCTTACCGGGATACTGTTTGGAGATGGGGGCTGAAGGGGCAGGTGGCTCCATCCAGGTAGTGGTGGGCCTGAGTTCCCGACGCCCCCCGACTGTTACTTTGTGGCGGAGCGATAGGGCAGGTTGAGACCACCTAGGAGAGAGGTGGGCCTGGCCCTGGTCGGCGTTCGCGGATACTTAACACGTTTAACGAGATCTTGGTATTTGATCTGAGTCTGGCCACTGGCCTATACGCACTAACCATCTACGCGGGGACAGTTATGGGCACTCGACGTCATGGTATCAGCCGAAGCCTTCGTGACGTCAGTGACTGAGTGGCGCGCGCTGGGTTGGACCACGTAACGCAACTTCCTTTGTAATGGAGGTTGCTAGGTCTGCTCACCGGCCGCGTACGCAACATGCAGGTGTGCAATGGGTGATGGGCCCAGACCCCTGCGCCATAGGATTTAGACTGGCGTGCTGACCTCTCTGTTGTGCCTAGGTAGGGCTGCGACGTGTTGATCTTCCGAGGCCGGGCATGACCCAGGAAAGTGTGTCCGGCCAAATGGGATCGAGCATGTTGGGAAATGTGGTGCACCCCTGCAGGGAAGTTAATCTATTCGAATAGCCGTGATCTTCGGTAATAGGACGACTTGGAGTTGTACCTTGACCTTATGACAACTAGAACCGGATACTTAATAAAACACACCCTTCCAAGTGCCAGATACAACCGGTGATCGCTCTCTCACAGGGCGACGAGGGGAGGATCATCGGTTAGGATTATGCTACACGATGCTACTTGGTGAACTTACCATCTACTCTCTTCTCCTGCTGCAAGATGGAGGTTACCAGAAGCGTAGTCTTCAAAAGGATTAGCTATCCCCCTCTTATTCCGGCAGTCTGCAGTTCAGTCCACATATGATAGCCTTTTTCATTTGATACCAATGCATACATATGTAGTGTAGCTCCTTGCCTGCGAGTACTTTGGATGAGTACTCACGGTTGCTTTGCTCCCCCTTTCCCCCTTTCTATACTCGATTGCTGCAACCAGACGTTGGAGTCCAGGAGCCAGACGCCACCGTCGATGACGACTACTACTACTCGGGAGGTGCCTACTACTACGTGCAGCCCGCTGACGACGACCAGGAGTAGTTTAGGAGGATCCCAGGCAGGAGGCCTGCGCCTCTTTCGATCTGTATCCCAATTTGTGCTAGCCTTCTTAAGGAAAACTTGTTTAACTTATGTCTGTACTCAGATATTGTTGCTTCCGCTGACTCGTCTATGATCGAGCTCTTGTATTCGAGCCCTCGAGGCCCCTGGCTTGTAATATGATGCTTGTATGACTTATTTTATTTGTAGAGTTGTGTTGTGATATCTTCCCGTGAGTCCCTGATCTTGATCGTACACGTTTGCGCGTATGATTAGTGTACGATTGAATTGGGGGCGTCACAGGAGGATACCACCCTATCATACCACATCACAACCATTTTAATAGCATGTTGGCACGCAAGGTAAACCATTATAAGCTCCTAGCTAATCAAGCATGGCACAAGGAACTATGATCTCTTGTTGTCATTGCAAACATGTTTATTCATAATAGGCTGAATCAGGAATGATGAACTAATCATATTTACAAAAACAAGAGAGGTCGAGTTCATACCATCTTTTCTCATCTCAATAAGTTCATCATATAATCATCATTATTGCCTTTCACTTGCACGACCGAACGATGTGGATAATAATAATAGTGCATGTGCATTGGACTAAGCTGGAATCTGCAAGCATTCAATAAACAGGAGAAGACAAGGCAATATGGGCTCTTTTGTCAGATCAACAATAATGCATATAAGAGTCACTTCAACAATTTAATCATGGTCTTCTCCTATTGACCCCCAAAGAAAAGAAAAGAAATAAAACTATTTACACGGGAAAGCTCCCAACAAGTAAAGGAAGAACATGAAATCTTTTTGGGTTTTCTTTTTAATTACTACTACAAGCATGGAAAATAAACTAATTAAAAGCTACAACTATTTTTTTGTTTTTCTTAAGGTTTATTAAACACGCAAGAAGAAAGCATAAAAAGGAAATAAACTAGCATGGATGATACAATGAAAAAGTATGAGCACCGACATCTAGCAAGGAGTGTGTGAACATAAATGTAATGTCGGTGAGAAATACGTACTCCCCCAAGCTTAGGCTTATGGCCTAAGTTGGTCTATGGCCACGGTTGGCCTGGCGGATATCCATAGTAATAGTTGGGGTCGTACTGAGATGCAGCGGATATCGCCTCCTGAGCTGCAGCGTGGCGACGAGCGGCCTCCGCCCTCCTCTCGTACTCTTCTGCCTCCTCTCTGGTAATAACATATCTTCCTTTTGCCTGATAATCAAAGAAGGCAGGAGCAGGGAGAGTAATACAGACAGCACGACGCCTGTTAAAGATTAAGCGATACTGGAGAGGTGATTCATTCCTCTCGACAAACTGGTGGTGAACCATAGCCTCATAATCCGAATAAGCAGGAGGCAACTCAATATCATCTTCGCGTATGGCTATACCAAGAAAATTAGCTATGCGGGTTGCATAAATTCCACCAAAGAAATCTCCATTAAATCTATTAAGATGCAACCTACGTGCAACAATGGCTCCCAAATTATAAGATTTATCTCCTAACACAGCACTCCTAAGAATACTGAGGTCGGGGACACACATGTGACATGCCTCATCTTTACCATTAATGCATCTACCTATGAAGAGAGCAAAATAATGTATAGCAGGAAAGTGAATGCTCCCTATAGTAGCTTGTGTTATATCTCTAGATTCCCCCACAGTTATACTAGCAAGAAAATCTCTAAATTCAGATTTGCGAGGTTCCCTGACACTACCCCATTGTGGAAGTTTGCAAGCAGTGGTAAAATCCTCTAAGTCCATAGTATATGAATGTTCATAAAGATCAAACAGGACAGTTGGAGAATTACGTGAAGATGAAAATTCAAACCTCCTCACAAAGGAACTAGTGAGATAATGATACTGGCTGCACTTTTCTTCCTCGAAGCTCACAAGATCAGCGTTACGCAAATACACGTTAAATTCTTCCTTAATTCCCGCCCAATCCATAAAATTTTCTAAAGGCCATTCACAAGGATGCACTGGAGCGTTTCTTGGTGGCTCATCATCAGCATCACGCATTGCAAGCCTGGGCTCTTGTTTCCTTGAAGAGCCACCTTGGTACATTTTCTTAAACATATTTCTTCCTCTGAAAAATTTCTGAAATTTTTACTAACTTCAAAATAAAAGTGAACAAAGCTCAATAATATTGATAGCAACTACTCCTACAAGTGCCTAGAGCCTATATCATGCATCAAAACTACTTTTGACCATATAAATTTGACATGCAAGCTCAAGAACATGGTCACCTAGGCAGCATAAATTTGCAATGAATAAAGCACTAGAACGAAAACTAATTGGACCAATGGAGGAGTCACATACCAAGGAACAATCTCCCCAAGCAGTTTTGTGAGTAGTGCTTTGAGCAAGGAGATCGAAAATGGCAGCAAAATGAGCTTGGACTCGGGTATGAACTGGATATTCATGTTTGTGGGAGGAAGAAGGAGTGTGTGGGTGCAAGGATAAGTGGAGGAGGGCCACCGTGGGCCCATGAGGCAGGGGGCACGCCCAGGGGGTAGGGCGCGCCCCTGACCCTCGTGGCCAGGTGCCAGCTCCTCTTGCTGTGTTCTCAGTGCCAAATATTCTCAAATATTTCAGAAAAAAACATATTTAAATTTCAGGGCATTTGGAGAACTTTTATTTTCGGGGTACTTTTATATTGCACGGATGATTCAGATAACAGACAAAAAAATACTAATTTTATTTTATTTAATATAAATAACAGAAAGTAAAAGGAGGGTACAGAGAGTTGTGTTTTCTAGTTTCATCCATCTCATGATCATCAAAAGGAATCCACTAACAAGGTTGATCAAGTCTTGTTAACGAACTCATTCCGAATAACATGGAACCGGAGAAATTTTGAATAACACTATGTTACCTCAACGGGGATATGCACATCCCCAATAATAAGAATATCATATTTCTTCTTGACAGTAGTAAGAGGAAATTCAAAACCTCCAAATATAATGGATGGAATTTTTCCAATAGAGTTGATACTATGAACTTGAGGTTGTTTCCTCGGAAAGTGTACCGTATGCTCATTACCATTAACATGAAAAGTGACATTGCCTTTAGTGCAATCAATAACAGCCCCTGTAGTATTCAAAAAGGGTCTTCCAAGAATAATAGACATACTATCGTCCTCGGGAATATCAAGAATAACAAAGTCCGTTAAAATAGTAACGTTTGCAACTACAACAGGCACATCCTCACAAATACCGACAGGTATAGCAGTTGATTTATCAGCCATTTGCAAAGATATTTCAGTAGGTGTCAACTTATTCAAATCAAGTCTACGATATAAAGAGAGAGGCATAACACTAACACCCGCTCCAAGATCACATAAAGCAGTTTTAACATAGTTTCTTTTAACGGAGCATGGTATAGTTGGTACACCGGGATCTCCAAGTGGTATTCCACCCTTAAAAGTATAATTAGCAAGCATGGTGGAAATTTCAGCTTCCGGTATCTTTCTCTTGTTTGTAACAATATCTTTCATGTACTTAGCGTAAGGATTCATTTTAAGCATATCAGTTAATCGCATACGCAAAAAGATAGGTCTAATCATTTCAGCAAAGCGCTCAAAATCCTCATCATCCTTTTTCTTGGATGGTTTGGGAGGAAAAGGCATGGGTTTCTGAACCCAAGGCTCTCTCTCCTTACCGTGTTTCCTAGAAACAAAGTCTTTCTTATCATAACGTTGATTCTTTGATTGTGGGTTATCAAGATCTACAACAGGTTCAATTTCTATATCATTATCATTGCTAGGTTGGGCATCATCATGAACATTATCATTAACATTATCACTAGTTTCAGGTTCATTACCAAATTGTGTTTCAGCATCAGAAATAGAAATATCATTTGGATTCTCAGGTGGTTGAGCAATAGGTTCACTAGAAGCATGCAAAGTCCTATCATTTTTCTTTTTCTTCCTTTTAGAAGGACTAGGTGCATCTATATTATTTCTCTGAGAATCTTGCTCAATTCTCTTAGGATGGCCTTCAGGATACATAGGTTCCTGAGTCATTCTACCAGTTCTAGTAGCCACTCTAACAACATAATCATTATTCTTACTATTCAATTCATTGAGCAAATCATTTCGAGCTTTAAGTACTTGTTCTACTTGAGTGGTAACCATAGAAGCATGTTTACTAATAAGTTTAAGTTTACCTTTAACATTAGCCATAAAATCACCCAACTGTTCAAGCATATTTGAATTGTATTTCAATTGTCTACCAAAATAAGCATTGAAGTCTTCTTGATTAACCATAAATTTATCAAACTCATCTAAGCATGGGCTAGTAAACTTAGTAAATGGGATTTCAACTTTATCATATCTACAGAGAGAATTTACCTTTACTACCTGTGTCGGGTTATCAAGACCATGAGTTTCTTCAATAGGTAATGGATTAAGATCATATGTTTCTTCAACAGGCGGTAAATTAAGACCGTGTATTTCTTCAATAGGACGTAAATTCTTAACATCTTCAGCTTTAATACCTTTTTCTTTCATAGATTTCTTTGCCTCTTGCATATCTTCAGGACTGAGAAATAGAACACCCCTCTTCTTCGGAGTTGGTTTAGGAATAGGCTCAGAAGTGTCCAATTATTTTCATTTGTCAACATATTATTCAATGGAATTTCAGCTTCATCTGGCGTTCTTTCCCTAAAAACAGAACCAACACAACTATCCAGGTAATCTCTGGAGGCATCAGTTAGTCCATTATAAAAGATATCAAGTATTTCATTTTTCTTAAGAGGATGATGAGGCAAAGCATTAAGTAACTTGAGAAGCCTCCCCTAAGCGTGTGGGAGACTCTCTTCTTCAATTTGCACAAAATTATATATATATCCCTTAAAGCAGCTTGTTTCTTATGAGCAGGGAAATATTTAGCAGAGAAGTAATAAATCATATCCCGGGGACTACGCACACAACCAGGATCAAGAGAATTAAACCATATCTTAGCATCACCCTTTAATGAGAACGGAAATATTTTAAGGATATAAAAGTAACGAGTTTTCTCATCATTAGTGAATAGGGTGGCTATATCATTTAATTTAGTAAGATGTGCCACAACAGTTTCAGATTCATAGCCATGAAAAGGATCAGATTCAACCAAAGTAATTATATCAAGATCAACAGAGAATTCATAATCCTTATCAGTAACACAGATAGGTGAAGTAGCAAAAGCAAGGTCAGGTTTCATTCTAGCATTAAGAGATTGCTGCTTCCATTTAGCTAATAACCTCTTGATCTCGTATCTATCTTTGCAAGATAAAATAGGTAAAGAAGGTTCTTTATCAAAAACATAACCCTTAGGAATAACGGGCAAGTCTTCATCATCACTTTCATCAATATTATCAGATTCAATATTTTCATTCTCTCTAACCCTAGCAAGTTGTTCATCAAGAAATTCACCAAGTGGCACAGTAGTATCAAGCATAGAAGTAGTTTCATCATAAGTATCATGCATAGCAGAAGTGGCATCATCAATAACATGCGACATATCAGAACGAATAGCAGAAGCAGGGGTCCTTACGAAAACTAAGGGATATTAAGGCCTCCTTTTAATAGAGTACCGGAACAAAGCATTAACACATAGTGAATACATGAACTCCTCAAACTACGGTCATCACCGATAAGTATCCCGATTATTGTCACTTCGGGGTTAACGGATCATAACACATAATAGGTGACTATATACTTGCAAGATAGGATCAAGAACTCTCATATATTGATGAGAACATAATGGGTTCAGATCTGAAATCATGGCACTCGGGCCCTAGTGACAAGCATTAAGCATAGCAAAGTCATAGCAACATCAATCTCAGAACATAATGGACACTAGGGATCAAACCCTAACAAAACTAACTCGATTACATGATAGATCTCATCCAACCCATCACCGTCCAGCAAGCCCACGATGGAATTACTCACGCACGGCGGTGAGCATCATGAAATTGGTGATGGAGGATGGTTGATGATGACGATGGCGACGGATTCCCCTCTCCGGAGCCCCGAACCGACTCCAGATCAGCCCTCCCGAGAGGTTTTAGGGCTTGGCGGCGGCTCCGTATCGTAAAACATGATGAATTCTTCTCTCTGATTTTTTTCTCCCCGAAAGCAAATATATAGAGTTGGAGTTGAGGTCGAAGGAGCTCCAGGGGGCCCACGAGGTAGGGGGCGCGCCCTAGGGGGGCAGGCGCGCCCCCCACCCTCGTGGATAGGTGGTGGGCCCCTTGGTCTTCATCTTTTGCAATGATTTTTTTATTATTTCCGAATAGATGTTCCGTGAAGTTTCAGGTCATTCCGAGAACTTTTGTTTTTGGACATAAATAACACCATAGCAATTCAGCTGAAAACAGCGTCAGTCCGGGTTAGTTCCATTCAAATCATGCAAGTTAGAGTCCAAAACAAGGGTAAAAGTGTTTGGAAAAGTAGATACGATGGAGACGTATCAATGCCCATGGCACGCTGCTACCTCTTGAGCACTTGTGTTGGTTTTCCCTTGAAGAGGAAAGGGTGTTGCAGCAAAGTAGCATAAGTATTTCCCTCAGTTTTTGAGAACCAAGGTATCAATCCAATAGGAGGCCATGCACGAGTCCCTCACACCTACACAAACAAATAAATCCTCGCAACCAACACGATAAGGGGTTGTCAATCCCTACATGGTCACTTACGAGAATGAGATCTGATAGATATGATAAGATAATATTTTTGGTATTTTTATGATAAAGATGCAAAGTAAAATAAAAGGAAAAGGAAATAACTAAGTGTTGGAAGATTTATATGATGGAAGATAGACCCGGGGGCCATAGGTTTCACTAGTGGCTTCTCTCAAGAGCATAAGTATTCACGGTGGGTAAAAAAATTACTAATGAGCAATTGACAGAATTGAGCATAGTTATGAGAATATCTATGTATGATCATGTATATAGGCATCACATCTGAGACAAGTAGACCGACTCCTGCCTGCATCTACTACTATTACTCCACACATCGACCGCTATCCAGCATGCATCTACAGTATTAAATTCAAGAGAATAGAGTAACGCTTTAAGCAAGATGACATGATGTAGAGGGATAAACTCATGCAATATGAAATAAACCCCATCTTGTTATCCTCGATGGCAAAAATAAAATATGTGCCTTGCTGCCCCTACTGTCACTGGGAAAGGACACCGCAAGATTGAACCCAAAGCTAAGCACTTCTACCATTGCAAGAAAGATCAATCTAGTAGGCCAAACCAAACTGATAATTCGAAGAGACTTGCAAAGATAACCAATCATACATAAAAGAATTCAGAGAAGATTCAAATATTGTTCATAGATAAACTTGATCATAAACCCACAATTCATCGGTCTCAACAAACACACCGCAAAAGAAGATTACATCGAATAGATCTCCACAAGAGAGGGGGAGAACTTTGTATTGAGATCCAAAAAGAGAGAAGAAGCCATCTAGCTAATAACTATGGACCCGTAGGTCTGAGGTAAACTACTCACACTTCATCGGAGAGGCTATGGTGTTGATGTAGAAGCCCTCCATGATCGATGCCCCCTCCGGTGGAGCCCCGGAAAAGGCCCCAAGATGGGATCTCGTGGATACAGAAAGTTACGGTGGTGGAATTAGGGTTTTGGCTCCGTATCTGGTAGTTTGGGGGTACGTAGGTATATATAGGAGGAAGGAGTACGTCGGTGGAGCAACAGGGGCCCACGAGGGTGGAGGGCGTGCCTAGGGGGAGGGGGGTAGGCGCGCCCCCTACCTCGTGGCCTCCTAGTTGATGTCTTGACGTAGGGTCCAAGTCCTCTGGATCATGTTCGTTCCGAAAATCACGTTCCCGAAGGTTTCATTCCGTTTGGACTCCATTTGATATTCTTTTTCTGCAAAACCCTAAAATAGGCAAAAAACAACAATTCTGGGCTAGGCCTCCGGTTAATAGGTTAGTCCCAAAAATAATACAAAAGTATATAATAAAGCCCAATAATGTCCAAAACAGAATATAATATAGCATGGAACAATCAAAAATTATAGATACGTTGGAGACGTATCAAGCATCCCCAAGCTTAATTCCTGCTCGTCCTCGAGTAGGTAAATGATAAAAACAGAATTTTTGATGTGGAATGCTAATTGGCATAATTTCAATGTATTTCTTCTGAATTGTGGTATGAATATTCAAATCCGAAAGATTCAAGACAAAAGTTCAATATTGATATAGAAATAATAGTACTTCAAGCATACTAACTAAGCAAGTATGTCTCTTCAAAATAACATGGCCAAAGAAAGTTATCCCTACAAAATCATATAGTCTGGCTATGCTCTATCTTCACCACAGAAAGTATTTAAATCATGCACAACCCCGATGACAAGCCAAGCAATTGTTTCATACTTTTGGTGTTCTCAAACCTTTTCATCTTCACGCAATACACGAGCGTGAGCCATGGACATAGCACTTTTGGTGGAATAGAATGGTGGTTGTGGAGGAGACAAAAAGGGAAGATAGTCTCACATCAACTAGGCGTATCAACGGGCTATGGAGATGCCCATCAATAGATATCAATGTGAGTGAATAGGGATTGCCATGCAATGGATGCACTAGAGCTATAAGTATATGAAAGCTCAACAAAAGGAACTAAGTGGGTGTGCATCCAACTCGCTTGCTCACGAAGACCTAGGGAATTTTGAGGAAGCCCATCATTGGAATATACAAGCCAAGTTCTATAATGAAAAATTCCCACTAGTATATGAAAGTGATAACATAAGAGACTCTCTATTACGAAGATCATGGTGCTACTTTGAAGCACAAGTGTGGTAAAAGTATAGTAGCATTGTCCCTTCTCTCTTTTTCTCTCATTTTTTTATTTGGGCCTTTTTTTATGGCCTCTTTTTTTTCGTCCGGAGTCTCATCCCGACTTGTGAGGGAATCATAGTCTCCATCATCCTTTCCTCACTGGGACAATGCTCTAAAAATGATGATCATCACACTTTTATTTACTTACAACTCGATACTTAGAACAAAATATGACTCTATGTGAATGCCTCCGGTGGTGTACCAGGATATGCAATGAATCAAGAGTGACATGTATGAAAGAATTATGAATGGTGGCTTTGCCACAAATACAATGTCAACTACATGATCATGCAAAGCAATATGACAATGATGGAGCGTGTCATAGTAAAGGGAATGGTGGAAAGTTGCATGGCAATATATCTCGGAATGGCTATGGAAATGCCATGATAGGTAGGTATGGTGGCTGTTTTGAGGAAGGTATATGGTGGGTGTATGATACCGGCGAAAGGTGCGCGGTATTAGAGAGGCTAGCAATGGTGGAAGGAAGAAAAGTGCGTATGATCCATGGACTCAACCTTAGTCATAAAGAACTCATATACTTATTGCAAAAATCTACAAGTTACCAAAGCAAAGTATTACACGCATGCTCCTAGGGGGATAGATTGGTAGGAAAATACCATCGCTCATCCCCGACCGCCACTCATAAGGAAGACAATCAACAAATAAATCATGCTCCGACTTCATCACATAACGGTTCACCGTACGTGCATGCTACGGGAATCACAAACTTTAACACAAGTATTTATTCAAATTCACAACTACTCAACTAGCATGACTCTAATATTACCATCTCCATATCTCAAAACAATTATCAAGTATCAAACTTCTCATAGTATTTGTCTCTGTCAAAACCGGTGGATCTCGGGTAGGGGGTCCCGAACTGTGCGTCTAAGGCGGATGGTAACAGGAGGCAGGGGACACGATGTTTACCCAGGTTTGGGCCCTCTTGATGGAGGTAATACCCTACGTCCCGCTTGATTGTTCTTGATGATAGGAGTATTACAAGAGTTGATCTACCATGAGATCGTAGAGGCTAAACCCTAGAAACTAGCCTATGGTATGATTGTATGTTTCTCTCTATCGACTAGCCTGGCCTAGGTTTATATAATGCACCAGAGGCCTAGGATAACAAGAGTCCTAGCCGAATACGCTGCTACGTCTTGAGCTTGCGTTGGTTTTCCCTGAAGAGGAAGGGATGATGCAGCAGAGTAGCGTAAGTATTTCCCTCAGTTTTTGAGAACCAAGGTATCAATCTAGTAGGAGGACACACTCAAGTCCCTCGTACCTGCACAAAACGATAGCTACTCGCAACCAACGCGATTAGGGGTTGTCAATCCCTTCACGGTCACTTATGAGAGTGAGATCTGATAGATATAATATTTTTGGTATTTTTGGTATAAAGATGCAAAGTAAAAAGTAAAGGCAAAGTAAAAAGCAAAGCAAGATTAAAGTGATGGAGATTGATATGATGAGAATAGACCCGGGGGCCATAGGTTTCACTAGTGGCTTCTCTCAAGAGCATAAGTATTCTACGGTGGGTGAACAAATTACTGTTGAGCAATTGAAAGAATTGAGCATAATTATGAGAATATCTAGGCATGATCATGTATATAGGCATCACGTCCATGACAAGTAGACCGAAATGATTCTGCATCTACTACTATTACTCCACTCATCGACCGCTATCCAGCATGCATCTAGAGTATTAAGTTAAAAACAGAGTAACGCCTTAAGCAAGATGACATGATGTAGAGAGATAAATTCATGCAATATGAAATAAACCCCATCTTGTTATCCTCGATGGCAACGATACATACGTGCCTTGCTGCCCCTTCTGTCACTGGGAAAGGACACCGCAAGATCGAACCCAAAGCTAAGCACTTCTACCATGGAAAGAACTACCAATCTAGTTGGCCAAACCAAACGGATAATTCGAAGAGACTTGCAAAGATAACCAATCATACATAAAAGAATTCAGAGAAGATTCAAATATTATTCATAGATAGACTTGATCATAAACCCACAATTCATCGGTCTCAACAAACACACTGCAAAAAGAAGATTACATCGAATAGATCTCCACAAGAGAGGGGGAGAACTTTGTATTGAGATTCAAAGAGAGAGAAGAAGCCATCTAGCTACTAACTATGGACCCGAAGGTCTGAGGTAAACTACTCACACTTCATCGGAGAGGCTATGATGATGTAGAAGCCCTCCGTGATGACAGCCCTCTTCCGGCGGAGCTCCGAAACAGGCCCCAAGATGGGATCTCATGGATACAGAAAGTCGCGGCGGTGGAATTAGGTTTTTGGCTCCTGTTCTGATCGTTTGGGGGTACGTAGGTATATGTAGGAGGAAGTAGTACGTCGGTGGAGCACCGAGGGGCCCACGAGGCAGGGGGCGCGCCCTAGGGGGGCGCCCCCCACCCTCGGTGAGAAAATCACGTTCCCGAAGATTTTATTTTGTTTGGACGCCGTTTGATATTCTGTTTCTCCGAAACACTGAAATAGGCAAAAACAACAATTCTGGGCTGGGCCTCCGGTTAATAGGTTAGTCCCAAAAATAATATAAAAGTGGAAAATAAAGCCCAATATAGTCCAAAACAGTAGATAATATAGCATGGAGCAATCAAAAATTATAGATACGTTGGAGACGTATCATACGCCGGTGGGGAGAAGTCCTTGTCTTGATCGCCAAGTCTTGTGGAATCTTCCTTGTATGCGGCAGCTGTCCGAACTGGCCCATGAGTATACAGCCATGGGGGTCCTCGGTCCAGTCTAACAGATCAGGAGATGACGTGGTGAGTACCCCCTAGTCCAGGACACCGTCAGTAGCCCCCTGAACCGGTCTTCAAGTTAGGGACGCTCCTCGATTCTTCCGAACTGTTCTTCATCTTCGGTCGTCGGTCTTGAAAACTGGTTCAACAAATCTTCCCATCTTCTATCTTGAGGACCGCCGAGCTAAATCTGAAGATCTCACACATCGGGTATTCGAGGAGCCCTTTAAGTCTTCGGCCTTTATCAATGCCTTGTTATTTTTATGCCACACCTCGGGTTTGAAGTTGTTTCCGGGCAGCAGCATCCTCTTGCGTCCGAGCTCCAACGCCGGACTGCATTCGAGGTATCTTTTGCAGCCGAGCACCAACGCCGGACCGCTTTTCGAGCTCCAACGCTGGACTATGTCCAAACTCCAACGCTGGACTGTATCCGGGCTCCAACACCGGACTATATCCGAGGTGTCATATCACCTTGGTTCAAAAAAGTTGAAGGAGTTTAGCCGAGCTTAATGCTGGAAATGCCCTCTATGGAGCCAGCCACTAGCGCCCGAGCTTTATGCCGGACTGCTTCTGAGGTGGTGCACCACCCCTACTGTGGGCCGATTTTTTGTCAATATTTTTGATTGGTGCAATTTATTCTCTGTCGAGATATATAGCCAGTAGCCCTCAAGGTGTGTATCGGTTTAAAACCCGAGATGCACTTGAAGGATGACGTAATACCGCTGATCCCAGTAGCCGCTGAGACTCATGTTGATTTGCAAAATCAGCCTGAGGATCAAGTCCTAGCTCGGCAGAATACTCCGGGACACAAAAAGCGGCGTGCTGAGTCCTCGAGACTCAGGTTGGGTGCGGCCGACCAACCTGAGGATCAAAATCTCCTCGGAAACTGTATTGCACTTAAAATTTTCTGCATTGGACAGGCAATGCAGTAGCCCCCGAGACACTGGTCGGGTAGCAACACCAGATCAGGGGATCGATGTACCCCTTTAATATTTGTAAATAATAAGCACGAAGCCCAGTAGCCCCCGAGCCTTAATGTGGGCATGTGTGGCCGAATTAAGGATCGATATCCAAAGTAAAATCACAAATTATGTGTAATGACTCTATGTATCCAAGTACTTTATGTCATTAATGCTCGGATCCGCATTGTACAAAACTTTGTTGACCGACCATCGGCTTCCACCTCCTCGGCCAGTAGCCGAGGAGTGTTTTTCCTACTTTATAAAGCCTTTATGAAGGCAAAGATTTACGACAAACAAGGCAATCTGGCCATACAGTTTTATAAACAAAGGTACGCAGAGAGATATGTTATATTACTGTTTAACATAAGAAATGTCTTCCAAAGAAGATAGTCCCGCTATCGGTTCCTTTCTTTGGGTTGTCATGCTAAGCATGATCATGAAACCTCAGCTCTAATGTAAGAGCAAAATATTGAGGATTTAGTTTGGGAGGCTAGTTACTAGCCCCCGGTAGTGTTCGGCGACAATCGAGGTCAAGCCGTAAACACTTTGGCCAATGTTATGAATGGCCCATCATTTAACACAGTCATCGGATCACTGACCAGTTTACGCTTATTGTGACAGTCAGTTTTTGGCTTTCTCCACTGAGGTGCTTAACCATGTGAGCTGGAAGCACAATCGCAGTGGTTCTCCCTTTGCACACCTAGCCGAACAAAGCGGAACGTAGGAGGCAAGCGCAGGAGCCGGGCAACCCAACTATTGACCGAAGACACAATTCGAAACCGATGCATATATAGCAATATCCGAGAATGTTTTTGCTGAATCTCTAAAGGTGTCCGGCGTTGCACTACGAGACTTGTGCTGAAAACACACAAATAGTTTAAAAGTGCCAAAAGCTTGGAAAACCAAAAAACGCCAGTAAAAACATGACGTCTGAACAATATCAAGTGTTTGGTGCCAATCCAAAAATTGGAAGAGAAAAAATTGTGCTTTTGTCGTGTTTTGACAACGACCAAGAAGAAAACACATTTACATCTCATATATAAATTTTAAGAGCCCCCAAGTGACTTGGGTAAAATAATTTTATGTATAATGATTGTATGTACCGAAGTACTTATATCATATATGTCTTCACCCGAACTTTAAACGCGTCTTAACCGACCGTCGGCTTCTCCCTCTTCGGCCAAGGGCCGAAAAGTGTCATGTACTCCACCTGTCGAGAGTATCGACGGTGTTTCTGATGACCAGGCAATCAGGCCATAAGGCTGTAACAGACAAAGCGCGCTAAGGGAACTTATGATATATTACTGACGAAGTGTAAGAAGCATCTTCGAACAAAATAGTACCCCCACCGATACCTTTCTTCGGTGCTCATTATTACTGTGAGACTTGTGCAATAGATTTTTTGTACTCATGAGTTCCGTTGTGTGCCGACCATGGTTGAAAACAATAAGAGCGCTAGCTTTTGGCTTCACCCAGTCTGAGGTCAGAGCTCGGATGACCCGGTCATGACAATCGCAGAGGTGCTCCCTTTACTCCCTAGCCGAACAATCGGGAACGTAGGGGTAAGCACAGGAGCCAGGCAACCCAGCTTGCAAATCGCTTAGGTCAATATGGTGCATATTGTGGCATAATACACGAACAAGGAACGAAGCCGTACAAATATAATCATATGCAAGAGGAAAAGCTCCATCAAGGGAGCCCCCAAATAAACGGGGTATTTGAATATGCGCATCACAAACAAAGTTTTGACAAGGAACTTTGTCACAAACAACTTTGTGCCGAAAAGTATAATGCTTGGTCGAACCAAACAAAATTTAAAACTAAAAGTTTTTTAGCATGAAAGCAACTTAGCTGGTTAATGTGCTCGGTGTTGATGACGCGATTCGGGCTTGTGGCGGGACGAAGACGCCCATTAATCTGTGACAAATCCGACAAGGTTGGCAGTCCTCGGCATGGCCAAGGTCCCAGACCCCAGGCCCGAGGTGTCCGAGCAAGGAGTTCGGCACTCCGGAGTAGTGACCACCTAACGCGGTCAAAATCAATTACCTGCACACATAAAACAGTGTGGTCTAAGAAATAATATATATATATATAATCGTTGCATAATTGCTTTACGCAAAAATAATTTATTTAAATAAATGTGGCCTGGCGCCGAAGCCAATGTCGATGCAGGGCATCAGCGTGACGCAATGAAGGCGTGACAAATCCTGAATTTGCAGGGCGGTCCGGGCTCCGGATGCGGCGTTCGCCGAACTATGTACAGAAACTGACCGAACCACCACGCGACCGTTTTTAATGTGGCCGCCATTTGATAGACCTGTGTACAGATGATGGAACAAACCAGAGTAATAATTTCTTAAGAAAAATAAACCCAACAAGCAAAAATTGTTAGGATTAATAGCACCTGATTTATTTGTTGTAGCATTCCGAAGAAAAGCGACTCCCAAAATCGGGAATCGATCCGCACACCCATTGCCTGATGGGCGATAAAGAGATGGCCTGGTGATGCTGGCAAAGATTGGCTTGCCGAGGCGAAGCTCTCGGTCCAGCTAACGTGACGAAGCTGGTCGGCTGGTGACGCCGAAGTCACCGTAGTATGTTGATGAAGAAATAGTCAAGTCCCCGGTCTAGCCGAGGTGACAGAGTAGGCCGGTGAGGAGTTGTTGTAGCTGCCATGTCAGCCGAGGTGTTGAAATAGTTCGGCGTGATGGACATTGGCTCGAAGAAGCAACAGTGCGGCCATGCCGACCCATGTCGTAACTTGTGACGCGGCCAATGCTGGTCTGATGAAGTGACCATGTGGCGATGCCGGTGTGCCTGCTCCATGTAATCCGCAGGGCGGCGATGTTGGTGATCATTTATCCTTGTTGATTCCGAACTCTTGTTCGCTCGCCGAGATGATGATCCGAAGAAATTGAGCTCGGCTCAAAAGGCGACGATGTGTCTAGCGCAGGTCGGTAGCCGTGGAGCAGTATTGCCGGACTGGTTTGACACCTGCATGATAGTGAATATTACTTCAGAGGAGGCTTAAAATTTTATGGGCACGTGTTTAAAAACAATGCACAATACCCTAGGAGAAAATTCCTTTAAAAAGGTTGTCCCATATCACGTTCATAAAGAAACATGAATTCGGGTCGGATCCGTATTTGCGCAGAAAACAGACCCGAAAAGTGATGCACTAATCGGAAGGTTTCTGGAATTTGGACTGTCGGATCAAGCTGAAATTTTGAGGGGTGTTAGATATAGGAATTCCGCAGCAGATGAACGGTTGGATCTTCCAAAGGACGTCCGAGCTAAGTGCTGGAGACCACGCCCTAAACTCGTCCAGATTCCCGTCCAGATTTGACAGGGCTCCGGTATATCGTACATTGCTGGAGATTCCTCCATCGGAACTCAACGAAATTTTGCATGGTTGTTATATACCACACAATTCCTCCAAAGGGATCGTCAAAGCGACACTCTAAGAGGTGGTGGTAGCGGATACAAGTTCGCTGTTCGGAAAAACAGCACGGTCGCCCGAGGGCAATGTTGACGTTGAGCCCCCAGGCTCCATGGACGATTCCTCCATGATCTTGATAGAGATCGGAGTTGGTGTTGATGAAGGACCTCGTCCGAACATGACGATCGGAGATGGAGCACGGTCCTCGGTCGAGCCAAGGTGACCAGTCGAGCCGGCGACGAAGATGCCGACATCGCAGTTGACCTGTAGACGAGCCATCGATCCTTTTGCCGATCACACAGCGGAACTCTCAATGAAAGCACCAATGTCGGTGTTAAAACCGGCGGATCTCGGGTAGGGGGTCCCGAACTGTGCGTCTAAGGCGGATGGTAACAGGAGGTAGGGGACACGATGTTTACCCAGGTTCGGGCTCTCTTGATGGAGGTAATACCCTACGCCCTGCTTGATTGTTCTTGATGATATGAGTATTACAAGAGTTGATCTACCACGAGATCATAGAGGCTAAACCCTAGAAGCTAGCCTATGGTATGATTGTATGTTTCTCTCTATCGACTAGCCTGGCCTAGGTTTATATAATGCACCAGAGGCCTAGGATAACAAGAGTCCTAGCCGAATACGCTGGTGGGGAGAAGTCCTTGTCTTGATCGCCAAGTCTTGTGGAATCTTCCTTGTATGCGGCAGCTATCCAAACTGGCCCATGAGTATACGGACATGGGGGTCCTCGGCCCAGTCTAACAGATCGGGAGATGACGTGGTGAGTACCCCCTAGTCCAGGACACTGTCAGTATTCAACACACTCATAAGAAAATTTTATTATTAATCTTGAATGCCTAACATAACTAAAGCAAATTATCATGCTGTTTCTATAAAACAAATCCACCGACGTGCTCTAAAAGATATAAGTGAAGCACTAGAGCAAAAACTATATAACTCAAAAGATATAAGTGAAGCACATAGAGTATTCTAACAATTTCCAAATCATGTGTGTCTCTATCAAAAGGTGTGTACAGAAAGGATGAATGTGGAAAACTAAAAAATAAAGACTCAAATAATACAAGACGCTCCAAGCAAAACACATATCATGTGGTAAATAAAAATATAGCTCCAAGTAAAGTTACCGATGGAAGTAGACGAAAGAGGGGATGCCCTCCGGGGCATCCCCAAGCTTTGGATTTTAGGTGTACTTAGATTATCTTGGGGTGCCATGTGCATCCCCAAGATTAGGCTATTGCCACTCCTTGTTCCATAATCCATCAAATCTTTTACCCAAAACTTGAAAACTTCACAACACAAAACTTAAAGTATAAAATCTCGTGAGCTCCGTTAGCGAAAGAAAACAAAACACCACTTCAAGGTACTGTAATGAAATCATTATTTATTTATATTGGTTTTAAACCTACTGTATTACAACTTCTCTATGGTTTATAAACTATTTTACTAGCCATAGATTCACCAAAATAAGCAAACAACACACGCAAAACAGAATCTGTCAAAAACAGAACAGTCTGTAGTAATCTGTAGCTAACGCAAGATCTGCAATCCTAGAAATTCTAAAATAAATTTCTGGACGTGAGGGAATTTATCTATTAATCATCTTCAAAAATAATTAACTAAATAGCACTTTACAAATAAAAATGGCAGCAGTTCTCGTGAGCGCTAAAGTTTCTATTTTTTTACAACAAGATTAAAAAGACTTCCTCAAGTCTTCCCAACGGTTCTACTTGGCACAAACACTAATTAAACACAAAAAACACAACCAAAACAGAGGCTAGATAAATTATTTATTACTAAACAGGAGCAAAAAGCAAGGAATAAAAATAAAATTGGGTTGCCTCCCAACAAGCGCTATCGTTTAACGCCCCTAGCTAGGCATAAAAAGCAAGGATAGATCTAGGTATTGCCATCTTTGGTAGGCAATCCATAAGTGTCTCTCATAATAGATTCATAAGGTAATTTAATTTTCTTTCTAGGAAAGTGTTCCATGCCTTTCCTTAACGGAAATTGGAATCTAATATTTCCTTCCTTCATATCAATAATTGCACCGATCGTTCTAAGGAAAGGTCTACCAATAATAATAGGACATGAAGGATTGCAATCGATATCAAGAACAATAAAATCTACGAGCAAATAGTTCCTATTTACAACAATAAGAACATCATTAATTCTTTCCATAGGTTTCTTAATAGTGGAATCCGCAAGGTGCAAGTTTAAAGAGCAATCATCAAAATCACGGAAACCTGGCAAATCACACAAAGTCTTTGGAATCGTGGAAACACTAGCACCCAAATCACACAAAGCATAGCATTCATGATCTTTAATTTTAATTTTAATATTAGGTTCCCACTCATCATAAAGTTTTCTAGGGATAGAAACTTCCAACTCAATTTTTTCTTCATAAGATTGCATCAAAGCATCAACGATATGTTTAGTAAAAGCTTTATTTTGGCTATAAGCATGAGGAGAATTTAGCATGGATTGCAACAAGGAAATACAATCTATCAAAGAGCAATTATCATAATTAAATTCCTTGAGATCCAAAATAGTGGGTTCATTGATATTTAAAATTTTGACTTCTTCAATCCCACTTTTAACAATTTTAGCATCAAGATCTAAAGACTCCGAATTCTTGGAATGCCGTCTAGGTAAAGGTAGATCATATTCAGTCCCATCATTATCAAGATTCCTATTGCAAAACAAAGATTTAATAGGGGACACATCAATAAGTTTTAGATCTTCATCTTTATTATCATGGAAACTAGAAGAACATGCTTTTATAAAGCAATCTTTATTAGCACGCATCCTAGCGGTTCTTTCTTTGCACTCATCAATGGAAATTCTCATGGATTTGAGAGACTCATTAATATCATGCTTAGGTGGAATAGATCTAAGTTTCAAAGAATCAACATCAAGAGAAATTCTATCAACATTCGTAACCAACTAATCAATCTTAAGCAATTTTTCTTCAATCAAAGCATTGAAATTCTTTTGTGAAGTAATAAATTATTTAATATTAGATTAAAAATCAGAGGGCATCTTATTATAATTTCCATAAGAATTGCTGTAGGAATTACCATGATTATTAGAGGAATTACTAGGATACGGCCTAGGGTTAAAGTTTCCTTTATACGCGTTGTTACTAAAATTATTCCTACCAACAAAATTCACATCCATAGATTCATTATTATTCTCAATCAAAGTATACAAAGGCATATCATTAGGATCAGAAGAAACACTTTTATTAGCAAATAATTTCATAAGTTCATCCATCTTTCCACTCAAAACATTAATTTCTTCTATCACATGCACTTTCTTATTAGTAGATCTTTCGGTGTGCCATTGAGAATAATTAACCATAATATTATCTAGGAGTTTAGTAGCTTCTCCTGAAGTGATTTCCATAAAAGTGCGTCCCGCGGCCGAATCTGAAAGATTTCTAGAAGCAAAATTCAATCCGACATATTTTTTTGTATAATCATCCACAAATTCAAACCATGTGTAGGGCAATTACGTATCATTAATTTCATCCTCTCCCAAGCTTGTGCAACTTGTTCATGATCACGTTGCTTAAAATTCATAATATCGTTTCTAAGATAGATGATCTTAGCGGGAGGAAAATACTTAGAGATAAAAGCATCTTTGCACTTATTCCACGAATCAATACTATTTTTAGGCAAAGACGAAAACCAAGCTTTAGCACGATCTCTAAGCGAAAAAGGAAATAGCTTCAATTTAACAATATCATTGTTCACATCTTTCTTCTTTTGCATATCACACAAATCAACGAAGCTATTTAGATGGGTAGCGACATCTGTCGTGGTTCTAAGTATGACAGTAGAATGGGGGTAGGAATGTAGAGGCAAGATCCTAGCTATGGAGGAGTTGTACACGCGAGTTTTACGAGTTCAGGCCCTTCCCGGAGGAAGTAACAGCCCTACGTCTCGGAGCCCGGAGGCGTTCGACTGGATTATGCGCGTATGTGTTACATGGGGTGCGAACCCTTGTCCCGGAGGAGGGGGGTGGCTTATATAGAGTGCGCCAGGACCCCACTCCCCTCCGTTACACATGGTTCATTGTTCATAAAGAAGGAGCGTTACTGGTAACGTCCGAAGTAAAGTGCTATAAATGACTATTAAAGCTATGACTTAATCCCGACCGTTGCAGAGTGAGTGGCTCTCCATCTTCTGGTAGTCGAGTGGTTGTTCGCATGGTCGAGTGTCTTCAAGACTGTCGAGTGGAACATGGCTTTATGGTCGAGTGGACGATGATATTTCTTCGACTGCTTCTGGTTCTTTTAGAGACGTCCTTGGGGAGGGTATCTTGGACAGATCCATGACCCTACCCTAGGTACATAGCTTCGTCATTAGCCCCCGAATGGATCAGGGTTTGGATGAGGAAGGAGTTGAGAACACTTCCGATTCATTCTTCGTGCTATGAGTATATCTTGCTCTGGATCAATGAACTGAGGGGATAACATCAACTTCTTTTTCAGTCACCTTGGTCCATTCTTTGTTTTTGTCGAATGAACTTTCACGGTAGAGTCCCGAATGATGATGTGGAGGATGTTTTCAGTCTGACAAGTTGCTCTGCTCTCCGCGGATTTCGCGGGATTCGAATTTCGGGAAGCGCGCCAGACGAGCGAGGCTTATAAACAGCGCGCTCCCATTCTCTTTCTTCTTCCTCGGGCTTCTCCACCGCGTTCGCTTCTGCTCTCGGTGCCGAAACCTCGCTTAGACTCGATCCGCCGCCATGGGAAAAGAGAAGACGGTGGTGCTGGAGCGCGCGAAGAAGGCGACTACGAAGGCGAAGGGCAAGAGGACCAGCCGGGGCGGATCTTCGTCAAGATCCGGCCTGCCGCCGGGCTGGATCTAGGGCGACTGGATCCGTTCGACGATCAGCCAGGACGACCTCGACGATCTGGTGGAGGGGGGACTGATCCCCCACAAATCGGCGCGGCTCCCGGGGAATGAGACCGAGCCGCAGCCGCGGGAGGGTGAGTGTGTGCTCCTCGCCACTCACGTCGACCGCGGGTTTTCTCTGCCTCCCCATCCTTTCTTCCGTGGCTTTTTGAACTTCTTCGGGGCTCAACTCCACCACTTCACTCCAAACACCATAGTTTATCTGGCTGCTTTTGTGTCAATGTGTGAAAATTTCTTAGGTTCTCGACCGCACTGGGGTCTCTTCAAACACATCTTCACTTGTCGCTCCCAGTCGGTTAAGAAGGCCAACCCGAGTGACGAGAGGATGCACGTGATCTAGATGTGCGGGGGCCTTGGGATCCAAATGAGGAACAAGAGCACCTTCCCAGCGATGATCCTTCCCGACTCGGTCCGGGGCTGTCAGTCAACTTGGATTTACTGTAAGGACCAGCCGACCCCGGGTCAGTCGACTGGACTTCCTCCCTTTTCCCTGGCTCGAGTGGAGAAGCCTTCCTCCTTGAGGGTGGTCCCAGAAGAGAAGGCGCATGTCAAGGTGTTGGTCGAGCGGGTCGTCCAACTTGTCCGAGACGGGGTGACTGGGATGGACCTGCTAGAGGTCTTTCTCAGTCGACGCATCCAACCGCTTCAGGCTCGTGACCATCCGATGTGGATGTACTCAGGACTCGAGGACTCCACTCGGATCCACCCAGAGGACGTCAGTGAAGACACCTTGGAGAAGTGGCTGAGGGGAATCACTAGCAACAAAGACAATCCCTGGGGGTCTAGGAGGGTGATTCCATTCGACCACTCGCGCCAGCCGGAACAGGTACGATTCTGCTTCACCAAGTATCTTCTCGATTCACTGTGTGACACCTTGTTGATGGTCGACTGTATTCTTTTGCTCATTGTCCTTTCAGGCTCTCATTGATATGTACTCGATGCCCAATGGGGCGCAGGGGCAAGACATCAAGGAAGGAGCGAGCGGGGGCGAGAGCGGTGAGTGGCACTCAGATGCGGAGGAGGACGAGGAGAGCGACGACTCGAGTGATGATGAAGAGGTCGACTCGCCTCCTCGCAGAGAGAGGAGATGCAAGCACGCTCACGACCCAGCAAGCACCCCGGACCTGGCGACCGCACCGACTGGGCAGTCTTCGAAGCGGCCCCGGGCGTCTTCCCCAGCGCCGATTGAGAAGGCCCCGAAGCAGCCCAAGGTTGTGCCGCCTCCAGCGCCAAAAGCATCGAAAGCCACCTCCTCCAAACTACGAAAGGCTTTGCCCAAGATCAAAGTGACCGTCCCTACCATCTCTGGGTAATCATCTGACTTGCTCTTTTCGTCGACTCGAGCAACAGAACGTAACCGACTGAGTGCGGACATTTGTAGTGCTGCTACATCAGGAACCTCTTATTACCAGTACCGAGATGAGGAAATGGAAGATGCGGTTACCTCCAACCCAGGTTAAAACTCTTATGATCTTGTTTTTGACTACTCAGTCGATTGAATTCTAGCAGTTCACTTTGGGGTCGACTGATCTTCTCTGCAGCTCCACCCAACGTCATCAATCTCCCAGATGACGATGAAGATGTGGCTCCTAGGCCCAGAAAGAATAAAAAGGTGGCGGCTGGTAAGGCGTCTCAACAGGGACCAATGACAACACCAACCGTCCATCAATTTGACGACGCGGGCGGGGCCTCTGTAACCTTCGCTGAACCCTTGTCGAGTGAGCTCCCCACACTATCGACTGTACCGGTGATTCCTTCAGTCGTCCCATCTCACGCCTCGGAGGTCCAAGCTGCTGCACCTCGGTCGTCTGCCCTCTTCTTCACCAGCTACCCTGTCCCGGAAAACTAGTCGGATGCAGCTGCGGAAGCCATCCGTGTAACACCCTCGATGCGACTATAACTCCCACGTGTCGAGGCACGACTTAGAGACATAATCGCATTGAAGGCATATGTCGCAAGTTAGGAAATCTTCACAACATCCCATGTAATAATAATAAAAGGGGAGATAACATAGTTGGCTTACACTCGCCATGTCAACCAAGTACATAAATAACATTACATCATCCAAACACTCATGGCCCGACTACGGCGCCAAAATAAAAGAGAACCCAACATGCGACACGGTCCCAATCACCCCCAACTGGGCACCACTACTGATCATCGGGAAAGGAAACATAGTATCGTTGAGAGTCTTCGTCGAACTCCCACTTGAGCTCACACGCATCTCCTGGAGCGGAATCATCAGGCCCTGCATCTGGTGTAATAGTAATCTGTGAGCCACAGGGACTCAGCAATCTCGCACCCTCGCGATCAAGACTATTTAAGCTTATAGGTAAGGCAGGGGTAAAATATGAGTGGAGCTGCAGCAAGCGACTAGCAAGTATGGTGGCTAACTTATTCGCAAAGGAGAGCGAGAAGAGGAGGCAAAGCACGAGCGAGAAACTAGAGAACAACCTGCGCAAACATTACTCCAACACCGTGTCCACTTCCCGGACTCCGCCGAGAAGAGGCCATCACGGCAACACACTCAGTTGATTCATTTTAATTAAATTAAGGTTCAAGTTATCTACAACCGGACATTAACAAATTCCCATCTGCCCATAACCGCGGGCACGGCTTTCTAAAGTTCAATCCCTGCAGGGGAGTCCCAACTTAGCCCATGACAAGCTCTCACGGTCAACGAAGGAATAGACCTCCTCCCAAGACGTTCCGATCAGACTCGGTATCTCGGTAACTCAAGACACCTCGACAGGTTAAAAAAGACCAGCAACACCGCCCGAATGTGCTGACAAATCCCGATAGGAGCTGCACATATCTCTTCTCAAGGCGCACTCAGATTGTCCTAGGTATGGGTAGGCCAGCCCAGAGTTTACCCCCCTGGTGGCCACCGGAGCTGACAGGTTGACCAACACTCAGAGGAGCACTGGCCTGGGGGGTTAAAATAAGATGACCCTTGAGTCTGCAGAACCCAAGGGAAAGAAAAGGCTAGGTGGCAAATGGTAAAACCAAGGTTGGGCATTGCTGGACAAGCTTTAATCAAGGCGAAATATCAAGGGGTTCCCATTATAACCCAACCGCGTAAGGAACGCAAAATCCGGGAACATAACACCGATATGACGGAAACTAGGGCGGCAAGAGTGGAACAAAACACTAGGCGAGAGGCCGAGCCTTCCACCCTTTACCAAGTATATAGATGCATTAAGTTAACATAGCAATATAATGATATCCCAACAAGTAAATAAATGTTCCAACAAGGAACGGCCTCCAATCTTCACCTGCAACTAGCAACGCTATAAGAGGGGCTGAGCAAAGCGGTAACATAGCCAATCAACGGTTTGCTAGGACAAGGTGGGTTAGAGGTTTGACATGGCAATTGGGAGGCTGACAAGCAAGGTAGGCATCGTAGCATTGGCATAGCAAGAGCGAGCAAACTAGCATAGCAAAGATAGTAGTGATTTCGAGGGTATGATCATCTTGCCTGCACAGTTGTCAGAGTTGACTGGATCCTCACAAGCAAACTCAACGGGCTCCTCGGTTAGCGAACTCGTCTCCCGGCTCTACCCAAACAAGACAAACAAGCAACAAGGATACAATCAACCACGTGCAAGACCAAGCAATATGATGAAATGATGATATGCTATGCGGGATGCGATGCGGGATGCAAAATGCAAGATATGACAGGAAATACATGAACCTGGCCTCAACTTGGAATTCCAAGGGTGCCACTGGAAAGAGGGGATGAAATCGCTTGAAAACGATATAAAGATCATTGGAATCGGAGTTACGGTTTGGAAATGGCAAGCGTTTTAAGAATGACACCGGTCTGCAATTTACAGCAAGTAGGCATCTAAATGCAACGAAACGAACATGCTACAGCCACCGAACATGACAAAAAAATACATGGCTGGGATGCACACAAGATTCTTAACAAAAGACTAGCACTGAGCCACGGCCAATTCATCCATTATGAGGTTCGAACAAGCATGGCAAAAACGCAAATGCAAAACAGATTCCAGACTTATGACCTGATTATGACAAGGAAGAACATGGCATGCAGCTAGTCAACAAGCTTAACAAAATACCTAAAGTGACCTGGGGCCAAAAGGGTTCACAAAATATACTAACGGGCACACGAACATAGCTAAAACACAATCGGTTTTCAGACTTGGTGAAAACTGAGACATGCTGAAACATAACTCACGAAGGCATGTTTACGAGCTCGATGCACTCACCACGGTGCAAGTCATGGCAAGACAAGCATACAACCAAAACGAAGACACAAAATACAAGCTAGACATGGCAAGAACAATGGCATAGCATGCACGGATCAACTACAATAACATCGGCAAAATCGCAAACGAGTTGACGATCTGCCCAGATTCACCACGAAGCAAAAGTAGAGCTCGATTGACTCAAGCTAGGGTGCTCCATAATTGCAAGTAAAGACATGGATGGATAGATCATAATAAGATTAACAAAACTCCTTTACTGATCATCCTCAAAAGAGGCACGGATCACTAGGAAACAGCAAGAACATATGGCATCATGAACTAAATAATCCCAGACTTAGTGAAAACTACTAAGTCCCTGAAAACAGATGACCGGGTGCCTCGCTTTGCAAGCTTGCACAAGTCACCACACACATCCTAAAAATGCATGGGTTGCACCTCTGCATAGATGACAAAATCCTTAACAAAACATATGAAGGACTCACAGGCATAGCCTGCACACAATAATCATGGCAAAAATGACAAAAGTCTAAGATGAACTAGCAGATCTGACAATTAACTCACGAATCCTCCTTCTAACAGCATTTCGGGCATCAAGATGAACTCAAATGAAAATTATGCAATGGAATGAAATGATGTACTCGTCGAGACGAACATTTTGATATGCTATATGCCCAAATCGGAGCTATATATCCGGAGATACGACCGGTCAAAGTTTGCATAAAATTAGGGTTTCGGGAGGAGAAAGTCAACCGAGATGCTCAGATCTAGATCCAGATCGGGGCTGCACTATTCATCGGGCGCGTTCTTCGAGGTTGGCCGGTGCCGTAGTCGAGGGAGGAGGCCGGAGCAGCGGGGAGAGGCCGGTGAGGGGGCGGCCGGATCCGGTGGTGGCCGAGGCGGCGAGCTCCGGCTCGGGCGGCGGTGTGGCCCGCGGCGGCGGCGTCGGAGCCGGAGAGGCGGCCCACGGCGGCGCCGGTCATTGGAGGTGGAGCTTCGGGCGGCGGCGGCTGGAGACGAAGGCGCGGGGGCGCGCGGCGGCTACGGGCTCGCAGGGGCCCGGCTTGGGCCTCCCGGGCCTCGGCGGCGGCTGGCGGCGGGAGCGCCACATGGCGGCGCGGGATTTGCGGGGCGGCGGCGGCGATTTTTTCTCCGGCCGGCACGGACGTGTACGGCGCGGCGCGGAGATTTTTTTTGCTAGGGTTTCGGAGAGGGAGAGATCCGAAATGGAGGGGGGGTGTATTTATAGGCATAAGTGGAGCTAGGAGAGTCCAAATGAGGTGCGGTTTTCGGCCACGCAATCGTGATCGAACGCTCTAGGACATGGAGCAGAGTTTGGTGGGTTTTGGGCCAAATTGGAGGGGTGTTGGACTGCAACACACACGAGGCCTTTTCAGTCCCTCGGTTAACCGTTGGAGTATCAAACGAAGTCCAAATGATACGGAACTTGACAGGCGGTCTACCGGTAGTAAACCAAGGCCGCTTGGCAAGTCTCGGTCCAATCCGGAAATGTTTAATCCCCACACATGAAAGAAAGCTAGAAGTGGCCACCGGAGGAGAACGAAGCGCCGGAATGCAAAACGGACAACGGGGAAAATGCTCGAATGCATGAGATGAACACGTATGCAAATGCAATGCACATGATGACATGATATGAGATGCATGACAAAGAAAACAACACACGGAGACAAAGACCCGAACCTGAGAAATAAATATAACTTAACGCCGGAAACGGCAAGAGTTGAAGTACAAATTGGGAAAGTTACATCCGGAGTGTTACAACACTCCACCACTACGAAAAGATCTCGTCCCGAGATCTAGGACTGAAAGAACTCCGGGTACTCAGAACGGAGGTGATCCTCGCGTTCCCAGGTAGCTTCACGGTCGGAATGGTGTGACCACTTGACTTTGAGAAATTTGATTGACTTGTTGCGAGTCTTGCGTTCAGTCTCTTCAAGAATAGCAACTGGGTGCTCACGATAAGAGAGATCTTCTTGGAGCTCAATGTCCTCGAAGTTGACGGTGCGGTCAGGAGTCTTGAAGCACTTTCAAAGATGAGAGACGTGGAACACATCATGAACATTTGCAAAGTTTGAAGGAAGCTCGAGTTGATAGGCGAGGTCGCCTCTCTTGCTGACAATCTTGAAAGGTCCCACGTATCTAGGGGCAAGCTTCCCTTTGATACCGAAATGACGAGTACCTTTCATAGGAGAGACACGAAGGTAAACATGATCTCCGATCTCGAAAGCCAAATCACGGTGCTTACTATCATAGTGGCTCTTCTGGCGGGATTGGGCTGCTTTGAGGTTATCACGAATGACTTTGCACATTTCTTCTGCTTCTGTGATTAAGTCATTACCCAAAAGCTGACGTTCACCGGTTTCAAACCAGTTGAGAGGGGTACGGCACTTCCTGCCATACAGAATTTCAAAAGGGGCCTTGCCCGAACTTGCTTGAAAACTATTGTTGTATGAGAATTCAGCATAAGGAAGACAATCCTCCCACTTCATGCCGAAGGAGATCACACAAGCTCTGAGCATATCTTCAAGAATCTGGTTGACACGCTCGACTTGACCGCTTGTTTGAGGATGGAAAGCAGTGCTGAAGCGGATGTTAGTGCCCATGGCCTTCTGAAAAGAATCCCAAAACTTCGAGGTAAAGATGCTGCCACGGTCTGAAGAGATCACTTGAGGAATACCGTGCAGAGAGACAATACAAGAGGTATAGAGTTCCGCCAATTGAGCTGCAGTGATCGACTCTTTGATAGGCAGAAAGTGAGCCACTTTGGTGAGTTTGTCGATGACAACGAATATAGCATCATTGCCACGCTTGGACTTTGGAAACCCAGTCACGAAGTCCATTTCAATGTGGTCAAACTTCCATTCTGGAATGGCAAGAGGTTGGAGGAGACCTGCTGGCCTTTGGTGTTCTGCCTTCACTCTTCTGCAGACATCACATTCATTCACGAATTGAGCGATCTGGCGCTTCATTCGAGTCCACCAATAAGCTTGCTTAAGGTCCTGATACATCTTCGTACTCCCAGGGTGGATGGAGAGGAGAGAATTGTGAGCCTTGTTCATGATCACTTTATGAAGTTCACCTTTGGGTACAACAATACGATCCTCGAAGAAGAGAGTGTCCTTGTCATCAAGGCGGTAGCACTTGTACTTGGACTGACTCTTGGCAATCCCAATCTTCACCTTTTTCACCATAGCATCAAGAAGGTGGGCTTGGCGAATCTGGTCTTCTAAGGTAGGAGAGACTTGAAGGTTGGCGAGGAAAACTTGAGGAACAACTTGCAGATTAAGTTTGCGGAAAGCTTCACAAAGCTCGGGTTGATAAGGCTTAAGAATCAGACTGTTGCAATACGCTTTCCTGCTCAAAGCGTCAGCAATCACATTAGCCTTGCCTGGAGTGTACTCAATACTCGGATTATACTCTTGAATCATTTCGACCCAACGAGTTTGCCTGAGGTTGAGATTAGGCTGAGTGAAGATGTACTTTAGACTCTTGTGATCAGTGAAAATGTCCATTTTTCTTCCCAATAGAAGATGTCTCCAAGTCAAAAGAGCATGCACAACTGCCGCCAACTCGAGATCATGAGTGGGGTAGTTCTTCTCATTAGGCTTTAACTGGCGAGATGTATAAGCAACAACTTTCTTCTCTTGCATCAATACTGCGCCAAGACCTTGGAGAGAGGCATCACAAAAGACCTCGTACGGCTTGGATTCATCAGGCGGAGTCAGAACTGGAGCAGTGATCAATTTCTCTTTCAAAGTGTTGAAAGCAATATCACACTCCGGAGACCAAACGTACTTGACGTGCTTCTGAAGAAGATTAGAGAGAGGCTTTGCGATCTTAGAAAAGTTTTCAACGAATCTTCGGCAATAGCTTGCGAGACCGAGAAAACTGCGGAGTTGCTTCACGTTCTGAGGAGGTTCCCAATTCACAATTGCGGACACCTTCTCGGGATTCACGGCAATGCCCTTGGCAAAGATGATATGGCCAAGATAAAGAACCTCATCGAGCCAAAATTCACACTTGGAGAACTTGGCGTAGAACTGATGTTCTCTGAGCTTATCAAGAACCAAACGCAAATGCTTGGCATGATCTTCCTTGTTCTTCGAGAAAACCAGAATGTCGTCGAGATAGACCAAAACGAAGTCATTGGTGTAGGCATTGAAGATGAAGTTCATCATGCGAGAGAACGTCGGAGGAGCGTTGGCAAGGCGAAAAGACATGACAGTTTATTCATATGAACTAAAGCTTGTTCTGAATGCTGTCTTGGGAATATCTTCTTCACGAATGCGAATCTGGTGATAGCCCATACGGAGATCAAGCTTGGAGAAAACTTGGGCACCTTTGAGTTGTTCGAACAGCTCATTGATGTTGGGAAGTGGGTATTTGTTCTTGATGGTCTTCTTGTTCACTGGACGGTAATCAACACAAAGTCGGTCCGTTCCATCCTTCTTCTTCACAAAAAGAACACCACAACCCCACGGAGAAGAACTAGGCCGGATGAGACCCATTCTCTCTTGCTCATCGAGTTGCTTCTTCAGCTCCTTCAACTCTTTAGGTCCGAGCTTGTAAGGACGTTTGCACACAGGTTTCGTGCCAGGCTCAAGTTCAATAACGAATTCAACTGGCCGGTGGGGAGGCATTCCTGGGAGCTCTTCTGGAAAGACGTCTTGATATTCGCAAACGACTGGAATTTGCGAGATGGCATCCAATTCACCCTTCTCATTGAGAGAAAACAGACGAATGGTATCATCATGAGCGGCAAATCCTCAGACGAATGATTCAATTGAATCTGCCTGGTTGCACAATCAAGCTGAGCCTTGTGCTTAGAAAGCCAATCCATTCCGAGAATAAGATCAATATCCGAGTCACCGAGAACCGTAGGAGAAGCCAAGAACTTGTAGTCACCCAAAGTGATAGAAACATCCGGAACGATGGAGTTAGCCTGCATGCGCTTACCGGGAGAGACAAATGCTAAAGGACTAGGCAAAACTTGTGAAACCAATTCATGCCTATTTGTAAATGGTCTCGAGATGAAACAATGCGATGCACGCCTGTCAAAAAGAACTTTAGCAGGAATATCATTAACAGGAAGGTTACCCATGATCACATCTGACGAGTCCTCTGCCTGAGCTGCATTCATCAAATTGACCTTGGCGGACTTGGGGTTATGCTTGCCCACAGCTTTACTTGCCGATCTGACAGGAGGAGGAGGAGGAAGACGCCTCTGGTTGAAACACTTGTTGGCATAGTGACCCTTCTGTTGGCACTTATTGCACGTGACCTCAGAAAGCGGACGGTGATACGGAGCACTCAATCTTGGAGATTGAGACGAAGTCTTGTTCTGAAAGCCAGGGTTTGGTGGGTGGGAAGAACCACTGGCACCTTTGCTCTTCTGCTGAAACGGCTGACGGAACGGAGGAGGAGGAAGCCAAAACTTCTGCTGCTTGGCCACTTGAGTAGAAGAAGAGGGAGTAACATCTCTGAATCGCTTCCTGGAAGCATCACACCTCAACTGAGCAGCCTCTTGCTTCAGTGCCATGTTGTAGAACTCATCGTACCTCAAGGGCTCAAAGAGAACAAGAGCGAGCTGAATTTCTTCTCTGAGACCACCCCTGAACTGATATATCATGCTCTTCTCATCGGGCACGTCCTGCTTGGCAAAGCGGGCGAGCTTCTGGAACAATTTGTTGTAGTCATAGACAGACAAAGAGCCTTGCTTCAGATTGCGGAATTCCTCACGCTTGCTTTCAACCACGCTCTACGGAATATGATGAGCTCAGAAATCTCGACGGAAATCATCCCAAGTGATAACACGTCCACCTCTGGAATCCTTGTACTGCTGGAACCATTCTGCAGCTTGATCTTTGAGTTGGAAGGAAGCGAACTTGACAAAGTCCTCAGGCCTGACGTTACTGCACTCGAAATGCTTACACAGATCCACAAGCCAATCGTCAGCATCGGTTGCCTCAACACAATTGCTGAAAGTCTTTGGCCCGTTAGCAAGGAACTGGTTGAGTGTAGCATAGTGACTCTGATTGCTGCCTTGATTCCCTTGACTGCCTTGATTGCGCTCTTGAAGAATTTGCATGATCAGCTGTGTGTTTGCATTGGTTGCGGCCATCACAGCTTGCCATGCCTCTGGAGGAGGTGGAGGTGGTGGCGGATCAGGATTCAGAGTCGTGCGCGTTGGAGGAGCCATCCTGAAGAGGTTGACCACCATTAGAACATTGATAGATAAATATTGAAGCTGAATCCAACGGAATGAAAATTGCAACATATAGTCTTCACATCCGAACAAAATGAACGAATGCATTCCTCTTGAAATGGTCACATATCCATAAATTGAGAAGCCACGTAGAATTAAGGTAGAGAAATAAATCAACAAGGTATGGATCAAGAACGAATAATCGGTAAGAAATCCCAATCTCAAACCAATATCCGTGGAAGAAGAACTAGAGCTACTAGAATTCCCACCTATGAAACTCCCGAACCTTTCCGGTTATGCAATCAGGTGTTGGGGATATAGGGGAAGCATAATATCTCACCCAAACTAGCAAATCCTACATCCAGCTGTATCCATCCTTCAACACATAACCAAGAAACCTTCGGAAACCATCTACCTCAATCTTAGAAAAGCATCCGTTATACAAGTTATGGCGATACTCCCGAACTCCCACCCCAGTACTGGGTGGCGTCGAGGTTATCTCACCAACGAATTGCATAAAAGAGATTTTCGATGTCGGCGTACTAAACTCAGGTATTCCAGAACTGCAACGATAAAATTATGATGACAACACCTCAGAGCTCAACTCCCCGGGACACTTCCACTAAACCCCTGACAGGAGGCACCAAGACAATGTTCTCATCATAAAACCATCGAAACGATTCCAAGATACCCGCGTGATCCTAAATTTTTTTTGGTGAGATTTGAGAAGAGAAGAGTCAAAACTCTACGTTAGGATGCCTTACCAGAGCGATGAGGAGACTGGGAAGTAAAAAGAATTCCTAAAATCTCTGATATATAATTCCTAAATGACTCAAAACATTTTTCTAGACACAACTCGGCCGCTAAAAACGATCAAGCAATGGGGCTCCTAAGGTCGGGGAAGGCTCTGATTAGCAACTTGTAACACCCTCGATGCGACTATAGCTCCCACGTGTCGAGGCACGACTTAGAGACATAATCGCATTGAAGGCATATGTCGCAAGTTAGGCAATCTTCACAACATCCCATGTAATAATAATAAAAGGGGAGATAACATAGTTGGCTTACACTCGCCACATCAACCAAGTACATTAATAACATTACATCATCCAAACACTCATGGCCCGACTACGGGCGCCAAAATAAAAGATAACCCAACATGCGACACGGTCCCAATCACCCCCAACTGGGCACCACTACTGATCATCAGGGAAAGGAAACATAGTAACGTTGAGAGTCCTCGTCGAACTCCCACTTGAGCTCATACGCGTCTGCCTGGAGCGGAATCATTAGGCCCTGTATCTAGGTGTAATAGTAATCTGTGAGCCACAGGGACTCAGCAATCTCGCACCCTCGCGATCAAGACTATTTAAGCTTATAGGTATGGCAAGGTAAAAATATGTGGAATTGCAGCAAGCGACTAGCAAAATATGGTGGCTAACTTATTCGCAAAAGAGAGCGAGAAGAGGAGGCAAAGCACGAGCGAGAAACTAGAGACAACCTACGCAAACATTACTCCAACACCGTGTCCACTTCCCGGACTCCGCCGAGAAGAGGCCATCACGGTAACACACTCAGTTGATTCATTTTAATTAAGTTAAGTTCAAAGTTATCTACAACCGGACATTAACAAATTCCCATCTGCCCATAACCTCGGGCACGGCTTTCGAAAGTTCAAATCCCTGCAGGGGAGTCCCAACTTAGCCCATGACAAGCTCTCACGGTCAACGAAGGAATAGACCTCCTTCCAAGACGTTCCGATCAGACTCAGGTATCTCGGTTATTCAAGACACTTCGACAGGTTAAAACAAACCAGCAACACCGCCCGAATGTGCCGACAAATCCCGATAGGAGCTGCACATATCTCTTCTCAAGGGCACACTCAGATGCCAGAACTTCCGGGTAGGCCAGCCCAGAGTTGCCCCTGGTAGCCACCGGCGCTAAGTTGGACCAACACTCAGAGGAGCACTGGCCCAGGGGGGTAAAATAATGATGACCCTTGAGTCTGCAGAACCCAAGGGAAAGAAAAGGCTAGGTGGCAATGGTAAAACCAAGGTTGGGCATTGCTGGAAAAGCTTTAATCAAGGCGAACTATCAAGGGGTTCCCATTATAACCCAACCGCGTAAGGAACGCAAAATCCGGGAACATAACACCGATATGACGGAAACTAGGGCGGCAAGAGTGGAACAAAACACTAGGAGAGAGGCTGAGCCTTCCACCCTTTACCAAGTATATAGATGCATTAAGATAACAAGATAATATAATGATATCCCAACAAGTAAATAAAATGTTCCAACAAGGAACGGCCTCCAATCTTCACCTGCAACTAGCAACGCTATAAGAGGGGCTGAGCAAAGCGGTAACATAGCCAATCAACGGTTTGCTAGGACAAGGTGGGTTAGAGGTTTGACATGGCAATTTGGGAGGCTTGAAAGCAAATGGTAGGCATCGTAGCATTGGCATAGCAAAAGAGCGAGCAAACTAGCATAGCAAAGATAGTAGTGATTTCGAGGGTATGATATCTTGCCTGCACAGTTGTCAGAGTTGACTGGATCCTCGAAAGCAAACTCAACGGGCTCCTCGTTAGCGAACTCGTCTCCCGGCTCTACAAACAAGACAACAAGCAATAAGGACACAATCAACCACGTGCAAGGAACAAATACGATGATGCAAGGATGGTATGCTATGCGGGATGCGATGCGGGATGCAAAATGCAAGATATGACAAGGAATGCATGAACCTGGCCTCAACTTGGAAATCCAAGTGTGCCACTAGAAAGATGAGATGAAATCGCTTGAAAACGATATAAAGAACGCCGGAATCGGAGTTACGGTTTGGAAATGGCAAGCGATTCAAGTATGACACCGGTCTGCGATTTACAGCAAGTAGCCATCTAAATGCAATGAAATGACAATGCTACAGCACCCAAACATGACAACAAAATACATGGCAGGGATTCATTCAAGATGCTTAACAAAAGTCTAGCACTGATCTACGGCCAATTCATCCATTAACAGGTTCAAACAAGCATGGCAAAAATGCAAATGGCAAACAGATCTCAGACTTTGTGAAATTAACACTTGTTTGGAATTTCATATCAGGTAGCACTCTTCGGAGCAATAACTACACGCTACAGGACCTGAACATGGCAAAGTAAAGCATGGCATGGAGCTACTCAAAGAGCTTAACAAAAGTCCCTTAGTGACCTTGAGCCAAAAGGGATCAGAAAATACAATTGCAAGCATGTGAACATAGAAAAAACATAATCAGTTTTCTGACTTAGAGAAAACTGGCACATGCTGAAACCTAACTCAAGTAGGCATGTTTACGAGCTCTATGCACTCACTACGGAGCAAGTCATGACAAGACAAGCATACATCCATCAAGAAGGCACAAAATGCAAGCTAGACATGGCAATTACAATAGCATAGCATGCACGGATCAACTACAACATCATCGGCAAAATTGCAAACAAGTTGACAATTTGCCCAGATTCACAAAGTAGCAAAAGTAGAGCTCGATTGACTCAAGCTAGGGTGATCCATAATTACAAACAAAGACATGGATGGATATAGCACTACAAGATTAACAAAACATCCTTACTGATCATCCTCAAAAGAGACACGGATCACTAGGAAACAACATGAACATATGGCATCATGAGATAAACAGGTCAAGGACTTAGAGGAAATGCTAAGTCCCTGAAAACAGAATTACCAAGTGCACCACTTTGCAAGCTTGCACTAGTCACCACACACATCACAAAAAAATACAAGGGTTGCACCTCTAGAAATATGACAAAACCCTGAACAAAACATATGTAGAGCATCAGGGCATATCATGCACACATAAATCATGGCAAAAATGACAAAAACCTAAATGGAGTAGCAGATCTGACAATTAACTCAAGTAGCCCTCTTCTAAAAGCATTTCGGGCATCAAGATGAACTCAAATGAAAATGATGCAATGGAATGAAATGATGTACTCTCTGAGATGAACATTTCGATATGCTATATGCATGAATCGGTGCTACGGATGCAAAGTTACGGGGCCGAGAACAGGAGCATATGGATCTGAGATTTCGGGACTTAGACGAAAAAATATACCCCGAGATAAAAGTCAACTCCGGCGAGAAGAGGCTGGATCCTCCGTCTCCGGCGACGGCGAGGCTTGAGCACGGCGGGGGGAGGCCGGGGAGCGGCCGGACTCCGGCGGGGCGGCCGCATCTGGCTCCGGGAGATGCGGGGCGGCGCGGCCGCGGATCCGAGGCGGCGGCGGCGCGGTAGCGAGGCGGCGGCGACCGGCGCGAGGCGGCGGCGATGGCGCGCGGTGGCGGGGCGGCCGGCGACGGGGAAGGCGCGAGCGGGCGAGGGAGACGAGGCCTGGGTGGCGGCGGCGGATCCCGGGCCGCGGGGGCCGGCCACGGGCCGAGCGGGCCCGCACGGGGTGCGGCGGCGATGTGGGGCGCCCGCGCCCCGTGGCGCGCCCCGGTTGGCAGCGGCGATTTGTCTGGGGGGCGGACGTGTCCGGCGTGACAGAAGACGGATCTAGGGTTTCGGGGGGGAGAAGAAGAAGAAAAACGGAGGGGTCTTTAAATAGGCATAGGAGGAGGTAGGAGAGTCCAAATGAGGTGCGGTTTTCGGCCACGTGATCGTGATCGAACGCTCTAGATGATGGAGCAGAGTTTGGTGGGTTTTGGGCCAAAATGGAGGGGTGTTGGGCTGCAACACACACGAGGCCTTTTCGGTCCCTCGGTTAACCGTTGGAGTATCAAACGAAGTCCAAATGATACGAAACTTGATGGGCGGTCTACCGGTAGTAAACCAAGCCCGCTTGGCAAGTATCAGTCCAATCCGGAAATGCTTAATCTCCACACACGAAAGAAAGCTAGAAATGACCACCGGAGGAGAACGAAGCGCCGTAATGCAAAACGGACAACGGGGAAAATGCTCGAATGCATGAGATGAACACGTATGCAAATGCAATGCACATGATGACATGATATGGGATGCATGACAACGACAACAACACACAGAGACAAAAAACCTTTACCCGAGAAAATAAAATAACTTAACGCCGGAAACGAAGAGTGAGTACAATGGGAAAGACATCGAATAAAACGGCAAGGGTGAAGTGGGGGAGAGGAAAACGAGAGGCAAATGGCAAATAATGTAATGCGAGGGATAAGAGTTTGTGATGGGTACTTGGTATGTCTTGACTTGTGCGTAGACTCTCCGGCAACGGCGCCAGAAATGGCTCGTTGTCGGGAGTCAAATCTTGACTTGACTTGGCGCGAATCTCCCCGGCAACGGCGCCAGAAATCCTTCTTGCTACCTCTTGAGCACTGCGTTGGTTTTCCCTTGAAGAGGAAAGGGTGATGCAGTAAAGTAGCGTAAGTATTTCCCTCAGTTTTTGAGAACCAAGGTATCAATCCAGTAGGAGATCACGCTCGAGTCCCACGCACCTACACAAACAAATAAGAACCTCGCAACCAACGCGAATAAAGGGGTTGTCAATCCCTTCACGGTCACTTACGAGAGTGAGATCTGATAGATATGATAAGATAATATTTTTGGTATTTTTATGATAAAGAGAAATAAGATGCAAAGTAAAATAAATGAATAAAAATAGCTAAGTGTTGGAAGATTAATATGATAAGATAGACCCGGGGGCCATAGGTTTCACTAGTGGCTTCTCTAAGAGCATAAGTATTTACGGTGGGTAAACGAATTACTGTCGAGCAATTGATAGAATTGAGCATAGTTATGAGAATATCTAGGTATGATCATGTATATAGGCATCACGTCCGTGACAAGTAGACCGAAATATTCTGCATCTACTACTATTACTCCACACATCGACCGCTATCCAGCATGCATCTAGAGTATTAAGTTCATAAGAACAGAGTAATGCTTTAAGAAGATGACATGATGTAGAGGGATAAACTCATGCAATATGATATAAACCCCATCTTTATCCTCGATGGCAACAATACAATACGTGCCTTGCTGCCCTACTGTCACTGGGAAAGGACACCGCAAGATTGAACCCAAAGCTAAGCACTTCTCCCATTGCAAGAAAGATCAATCTAGTAGGCCAAACCAAACTGATAATTCGAAGAGACTTGCAAAGATAACCAATCATACATAAAAGAATTCAGAGAAGATTCAAATATTGTTCATAGATAAACTTGATCATAAACCCACAATTCATCGGATCTCGACAAACACACCGCAAAAGAAGATTACATCGAATAGATCTCCAAGAGAATCGAGGAGAACTTTGTATTGAGATCCAAAGAGAGAGAAGAAGCCATCTAGCTAATAACTATGGACCCGAAGGTCTGAAGTAAACTACTCACACATCATCGGAGGGGCCATGGAGTTGATGTAGAGGCCCTCCGTGATCAATGCCCCACCATGATGAGGATTTCGCTTCGGAAAAGGACGCCGGATGAAACTTTACACCCAAGATTAGCGTGGCTCACCGATAGTCAAACGGATTTTGCATACATATGAGGGGTCGCTAGTGTGGAAGTCGCAGGTGGTACGTTGTAGTTCTACTGTCCCTAGATAATTGTTTGCCTAGAGACAAATTAGGCTTGAAAGTTAATAGTATATAGCAACGTTTATTCTGGACAAAGAATTTCGTAAGAGAGCTGCGGAGGATTGTGTGCTCCGACTTGAGGAACATTCTAGGTGCCGAATGCTACGATGGTGCCCCCTTAACACCTCGCGCCCGCTGGCCTCTTCCCTGCATTGTTGTCTTGGATGTTGACACCCCTCCAATTTCTCCGGTCACGGAGATCTTGGGAAAAGCACGTTCGCGAAGGTTGCATGCCGGTTTGGACTTTGTTGGAGAGGCCTGCGGCGAAACACGTTGAAGAGGGGGCAAAAAAAAACAGCAAGGGTGGGCGCCGCCTGATAAGGTCGTTAGTCCAAAAATAAGTAAAAGGTGAAAATTAAAGCCCTGTGAGTACTATGCGAATAGTTGAAGCGATAAACATTTATGAAGATCAACAGCACAACAAATACATACATGTTAAAGTTCAGTTTTAAACAGTTTTAGAGTATGGGCACGAAGAAACAGAGCATGTGTTGTAGCAATCAGAAACACGGCGACCTATCAATAGTGAGATGTTTTGCCAGTGTCCAAAAATCCTGGACGTGCTTGCAGTCTTCGTTTGGTCTAGCTGCCCTCGTCGGAAGAGTATAATGTATCATCAAAGTTTCGATTCTATACTTGTCCGTCTCAGCATGTGCAACCGTAGGCAGAGGAAAAATCAAATGTGTTAGTGCTATCTGCTCAGATTGTCTGAGTAACACAAACACTCGTCGTGAAATCAGAGTATAGCGGAGGCGATTAATCTTGCGATGTCACAGATCGTACCAACTAGTGAATGCGTTCCGGGTCTAAATACACGCGGAAGCATGGTATGATTATGGAGGCAGATACAGTGCAGGAAGAAATAGGCATGGAGCACAAATAAGTGTCAAGGACATATGCGTGGGATCTTGAGAATAATATAGACGCGAGTTGGGACGAGCCGTGCACAGAACTGAAGATCAAGAGCGAGCGAAATCGAATATGTTGGCATCGAAGTTAGTTGGTGAAACCTACGCTGTTCAAATAAATGCGAGAGCTAGGGCGCCCAAAAGTAGAGTGAGAGGACAGCATTGGAAATAAGCTGCGAATAGAGAACACGACCCATGCCAGCTGTCACTGGCAGTCACGTACGTGAAGAAACCCAGGTTGCCCGCCGGCATACCCATGATGTGAGACTTAAGGGCTTCTGTAATAGAAAATGAAGCGCAGCAATTAAACATCGAGTGTGAAGGCGATATAACCTAGCGGGATGAGCACTGGCACAGTTGACTATGAAATATGGGATGCCTGCCTGCGGGCGGCAGTTTTGCATCACACCGAGACATGTTTGGTTCGCGAAGATGGATGCAGTAGTATATAAGTGTGGCGGAGACCCATGCTTCTAGTTGTCGAGTGTTTATGGTGTACTTTACTAGTATCTAGTAGCACCAGTGGTATTAGAGACCGGTTGGTGCTAATGTGGTTAGGTAGTAACTCGAAATAAACGCTACCGGATAACCAACTGCGGGTGAGAATGGCCTACAAGAGCGTGTCGAGATGGCTCGACAGTGACTCATTGGATGGAGTCAGTCAGCAAGAGTAAAGCCCAGGAGATGCGACTGCTACGCCGGGCCTGCAAGCAAGGGAGGACGCATTAAATTGTTAAGTACACAATATGCTGTTGATAATAGAGTTGCGAAAGCATTACTCGAAATAAGCAGCAGGTAGAGTCCCATCCTGAAGGCCAAGTGAACCTCGAGAATTGAGACAGAGTCAATAGTATTGGAGGTATTTTACCGCAGAGAGGGACTGAAAGCATTAGAACAGATGATTGAGATATATTTGATAGTCTGGAACCATCAACCGCGTGACCAAATATACGAATAATTATTTAAGGTGATAATGACCTGAGACACATCCTTGTACTCTTTGTTATAATACCTGTGCACATGGTCGTTTGGCCACGTGATATGACTCGTGTATTGACTCGTCGTCGTTGAATGGTAGTAGATTAGCAACTGTACTAAGCCAAACGACTGAGTCTCTCACATGTGGAAATGGCATCTTGCAATGAGGTATTACACACGGACTTGTAGGCACACAGTGAGTCACCACAAAGATAGACCTAAGTACCACCTAGGCTGCCATGTATGGCAAGGTAAGACGGACACAGAACGATGAAGAAGCTCCATGTTGATGGATCTTTGGACTCACTCATTTTTGAAAAGTTTGAGACATGCGAACCATGTCTATTGGTGTGTATGCATGAAGAAACTCCATGCAAATGGACCGTTTGGACTCACTTGATTTTGAGTCGCTTGAGGCATGCAAATCATACCACATGGGCAAGATGACTGAAAGCCTCGGTTTCAGTAAAATGGAACTAGAAAGAAAATTGTTGGAAGTAATACATTTTGATGTGTGCAGTCCAATGAGTGCTGAGGCATGTAGTGGATATCGTTATGTTCTTTCTTCACAGATGATTTGAGTAGATGTTGAGTACATTTACTTGATGAATCACGAGTCTGAATTATTGAAAGGTTCAAGTAATTTCAGTGTGAAGTTGAAAGATCGTCGTGACAAGAGGATAAAAGATCTATGATATGATCATAGAGATGAATATCTGAATTACGAGTTTGGCACAAAATTAAGACATTGTGGAAATCGTTTCACAACTAATACAGCCTGGAACACCATAGTGTGATGGTGTGTCCGAACATCATAACTGCACCCTATTGGATATGATGCATACCATGATGTCTCTTATCGAATTGCCACAATAGTTTATGGGTTAAGCATTAGAGACAACCACATTCACTTTAAATAGGGCACCACGTAATTCCGATTAGATGACACCGTATGAACTATGGTTTAGAGAAACCTAAGCTGTCATTTCTTAAAAGTTTGGGGCTGCGACGCTTATGTGGAAAAGTTTCAGGCTGATAAGCTCGAACCCAAAGCGGATAAATGCATCTTCATAGGACAACCCAAAACAGTTGGGTATACCTCATGTCTCAAATCCGAAAGCAATAAAGGATTGTTTCTAGAATCGGGTCCTTTCTCGAGGAAAAGTTTCTCTCGAAAGAATTGAGTGGGAGGATGGTGGAGACTTGATGAGGTTATTGAACCGTCACTTCAACTAGTGTATAGCAGGGCACAAAGAGTTGTTCCTGTGGCACCTACACCAATTGAAGTGGAAGCTTATGATATTGATCATGAGACTTCGGATCAAGTCACTCCCAAACCTCGTGGGATGACAAGGATGCGTACTACTTCAGAGTGGTACGTAATCCTGTCTTGGAAGTCATGTTGCTAGACAACAATGAACCTACGAGCTATGGAGAAGCGATGGTGGGCCTGGATTCCGATAAATGGCTTGAGGCCATATAATCCGAGAGAGGATCCATGTATGAAAACAAAGTGTAGACTTTGGAAGAACTACTTGATGGTCGTAAGGCTGTTGAGTGTAGATGGATTTTAAAAGGAAGACGGACAATGATGGTAAATGTCACCATTAAGAAAGCTCGACTTGTCGTTAAGATGTTTTCCGACAAGTTCAAGGAGTTGACTACGATGAGACTTTCTCACTCGTAGCGATGCTAAGAGTCTGTTGGAATTATATTAGCGATTACTGCATTATTTATGAAATCTTGCAGATAGGATGTCAAAACATTGTTTCCTCGATGATTTTTTGAGGAAAGGTTGTATGTGATACAACCGGAAGGTTTTGTCAATCCTGAAAGATGCTAATAAGTATGCAAAGCTCCAGCAATCCTTCTAAGGACTGGAGTAAGCATCTCGGAGTTGGAATGTATGCTTTGATGATGATCAAAGATTTTGGGTGTATACAAAGTTTATGAGAAACTGGTATTTCCAAAGAAGTGAGTGGAAGCACTATAGAATTTCTGATGAGTATATGTTGTTAACATATTTTTAATCAGAAATGACGTAGAATTTCTGGAAAGCATATAGGGACATTTGGAAAGTGTTTTTCAATGAAAACCTGGATTAAGCTATTTGAACATTGAGCATCAAGATCTATAAGGATAGATCAAAACGCTTAATGGTACTTTCAAATGAGCACATACCTTGACATGATCTTGAAGGTGTTCAAGATGGATCAGTCAAAGAAGGAGTTCTTGCCTGAGTTGTAAGGTATGAAGTTAAGACTTAAAGCTCGACCACGGCAGAATAGAGAGAAAGGACGAAGGTCGTCCCCTATGCTTAAGACATAGGCTCTACAGTATGCTATGCTGTGTGCCGCACCTGAAGTGTGCCTTGCCATGAGTCAGTCAAGGGGTACAAGAGTGATCCAAGAATGGATCACAGTACAGCGGTCAAAGTTATCCTTAGTAACTAGTGGACTAAGGAATTTTTCTCGATTATGGAGGTGGTAAAAGAGTTCATCGTAAAGGGTTACGTCGATGCAAGCTTAACACCTATCCGGATAGCTCCGATAGAGATACCGGATACGTATAATGGAGCAACAATTTAGAATAACTCCAAGTAGAACAGTTATTTGGAATATCTCCAAATACAACGTGGTAGCTACATCTAGGAGATGACATAGAGATTTGTAAAGCACACACGGATCTGAAAGGTTCAGACCCGTTGACTAAAACCTCTCTCACAAGCAACATGATCAAACCCAGAACTCATTGAGTGTTAATCACATAGTGATGTGAACTAGATTATTGACTCTAGTAAACTCTTTGGATGTTGGTTACATGGCGATGTGACCTGTGAGTGTTAATCACATGGCGATGTGAACTAGATTATTGACTCTAGTGCAAGTGGGAGACTGTTGGAAATATGCCCTAGAGGCAATAATAAATTAGTTATTATTATATTTCCTTGTTCATGATAATCGTTTATTATCCATGCTATAATTGTATTTATAGGAAACTCAGATACATGTGTGGATACATAGACAACACCATGTCCCTAGTGAGCCTCTAGTTGACTAGCTCGTTGATCAATAGATGGTTACGGTTTCCTGACCATGGACATTGGATGTCGTTGATAACGGGATCACATCATTAGGAGAATGATGTGATGGACAAGACCCAATCCTAAGCCTAGCACAAAGATCGTGTAGTTCGTATGCTAAAGCTTTTCTAATGTCAAGTATCATTTCCTTAGACCATGAGATTGTGCAACTCCCGGATACCGTAGGAGTGCTTTGGGTGTACCAAACGTCACAACGTAACTGGGTGATTATAAAGGTGCACTACAGGTATCTCCGAAAGTGTCTGTTGGGTTGGCGCGAATCGAGACTGGGATTTGTCACTCCGTGTAAGCGGAGAGGTATCTCTGGGCCCACTCGGTAGGACATCATCATATGCGCA